>NW_027017423.1:0-100158 GCF_036013445.1 Caloenas nicobarica | reverse complement strand
CGGGCTCTGTCGGGGTCTACTGTGCCCTGTCGGGCCCTGTCGGGCCCTGTCGGGCTCTGTCGGGCTCTACTGGGCTCTGTCGGGCTCTGTCGGGCTCTGTCGGGCCCTGTTGGCCTCTGTCGGGCTCTGTCGGGCTCTGTCGGGCTCTGTCGGGCTCTGTCGGGCCCTGTCGGGCCCTGTCGGGCTCTGTCGGGCTCTACTGGGCTCTGTCGGGCTCTGTCGGGCCCTGTCGGGCTCTGTCGGGCTCTGTCGGGCTCTGTCGGGCTCTGTCGGGCTCTACTGGGCCCTGTCGGGCTCTGTCGGGCTCTGTCAGGCCCTACGGGCTCTGTCGGGCTCTGTCGGGCTCTGTCGGGCTCTGTCGGGCTCTGTCGGGCTCTACTGGGCTCTGTCGGGCTCTGTCGGGCTCTACTGGGCCCTGTCGGGCTCTGTCGGGCCCTGTCGGGCTCTGTCGGGCTCTGTCGGGCTCTACTGGGCCCTGTCGGGCTCTGTCGGGCTCTGTTGGGCTCTGTCGGGCTCTGCTGGGTCCTGTCGGGCTCTGTCGGGCTCTGTCGGGCCCTGTCGGGCTCTGTCGGGCTCTACTGGGCCCTGTCGGGTCCTGTCGGGCTCTGTCGGGCTCTGTCGGGCTCTACTGGGCTAAACTGGGCTCTGTCGGGCCCTGTCGGGCCCTGTCGGGCCCTGTCGGGCTCTGTCGGGCCCTGTCGGGCTCTGTCGGGCCCTGTCGGGCCCTGTCGGGATCTGTCGGGCTCTGTCGGGCTCTGTCGGGCTCTACTGGGCCCTGTCGGGCTCTGTCGGGCTCTGTCGGGATCTGTCGGACTCTGTCGGGCTCTACTGGGCCCTGTCAGGCCCTGTCGGGCTCTGTCTGGCCCTGTCGGGCCCTGTCGGGCTCTCTCAGGCTCTGTCGGGCTCTGTCGGGCTCTACTGGGCCCTGTCGGGACCTGTCGGGCTCTACTGGGCTCTACTGGGCTCTGTCGGGCTCTGTCGGGCTCTACTGGGCTCTGTCGGGCTCTGTCGGGCCCTGTCGGGCCCTGTCGGGCTCTGTCGTGCTCTGTCGGGCTCTGTCGGGCTCTACTGGGCTCTACTGGGCTCTGTCGGGCTCTGTCGGGGTCTACTGTGCCCTGTCGTTCCCTGTCGGGCCCTGTCGGGCTCTGTCGGGCTCTACTGGGCTCTGTCGGGCTCTGTCGGGCTCTGTCGGGCCCTGTCGGGCTCTGTCGGGCCCTGTCGGGCTCTGTCGGGCTCTGTCGGGCTCTGTCGGGCCCTGTCGGGCCCTGTCGGGCTCTGTCGGGCTCTACTGGGCTTTGTCGGGCTCTGTCGGGCTCTGTCGGGCCCTGTCGGGCTCTGTCGGGCTCTGTCGGGCCCTGTCGGGCCCTGTCGGGCTCTGTCGGGCCTGTCGGGCTCTGTCGGGCTCTACTGGGCCCTGTCGCGCTCTGTCGGGCTCTGTCGGGCTCTGTCGGGCTCTGTCGGGCTCTGTCGGGCCCTGTCGGGCTCTGTTGGGCTCTACTGGGCCCTGTCGGGCCCTGTCGGGCTCTGTCGGGCTCTGTCGGGCTCTGTCGGGCTCTACTGGGCTAAACTGGGTTCTGTCGGGCACTGTCGGGCCCTGTCGGGCTCTGTCGGGCTCTGTCGGCCTCTGTCGGGCCCTGTCGGGCCCTGTCGGGCTCTGTCGGGCCCTGTCGGGCCCTGTCGGGCCCTGTCGGGCTCTGTCGGGCTCTGTCGGGCTCTACTGGGCTCTGTCGGGCTCTGTCGGGCTCTGTCGGGCTCTACTGGGCCCTGTCGGGCTCTGTCAGGCTCTGTCGGGCCCTGTCGGGCTCTGTCGGGCTCTGTCGGGCTCTGTCGGGCTCTACTGGGCCCTGTCGGGCTCTGTCGGGCTCTGTCGGGCTCTGTCGGGCTCAACTGGTCTCTGTCGGGCTCTGTCGGGCTCTGTCGGGCTCTGTCGGGCTCTACTGGGCTCTACTGGGCTCTGTCGGGCTCTGTCGGGCTCTGTCGGGCTCTGTCGGGCTCTACTGGGCTCTACTGGCCCTGTCGGGCTCTGTCGGGCTCTGTCGGGCCCTGTCAGGCTCTGTCGGGCTCTGTCGGCCTCTGTCGGGCTCTACTGGGCTCTGTCGGGCTCTGTCGGTCTCTGTCGGGCTCTACTGGGCCCTGTCGGGCTCTGTCGGGCCCTGTCGGGCCCTGTAGGGCTCTGTCGGGCTCTGTCGGGCTCTGTCGGGCTCAACTGGTCTCTGTCGGGCCCCGTCGGGCTCTGTCGGGCTCTGTCGGGCTCTGTCGGGCTCTACTGGGCTCTGTCGGGCTCTGTCGGGCTCTGTCGGGCTCTGTCGGGCTCTGTCGGGCTCTTTCGGGCTCTACTGGGCTAAACTGGGCTCTGTCGGGCCCTGTCGGGCCCTGTCGGGCTCTGTCGGGTCTGTCGGGCTCTGTCGGCCTCTGTCGGGCCCTGTCGGGCCCTGTCGGGCTCTGTCGGCCCTGTCGGGCCCTGTCGGGCCCTGTCGGGCTCTGTCGGGCTCTGTCGGGCTCTACTGGGCTCTGTCGGGCTCTGTCGGGCTCTGTCGGGCTCTACTGGGCCCTGTCGGGCTCTGTCAGGCTCTGTCGGGCCCTGTCGGGCCCTGTCGGGCTCTGTCGGGCTCTGTCGGGCTCTGTCGGGCTCTACTGGGCCCTGTCGGGCTCTGTCGGGCTCCTGTCGGGCTCTGTCGGGCTCAACTGGTCTCTGTCGGGCTCTGTCGGGCTCTGTCGGGCTCTGTCGGGCTCTACTGGGCTCTACTGGGCTCTGTCGGGCTCTGTCGGGGCTCTGTCGGGCCCTGTCGGTCTCTACTGGGCTCTGTCAGGCCCTGTCGGGCCCTGTCGGGCTCTGTCGGGCTCTGTCGGGTTCTGTCGGGCTCTGTCGGGCTCTGTCGGGCCCTGTCGGTCCCTGTCGGTCCCTGTCGGGCCCTGTCGGGCCCTGTCGGGCCCTGCCGGGCTCTGTCGGGCTCTGTCCGGCCCTGTCGGGTTCTGTCGGGCTCTGTCGGGCTCTGTCGGGCTCTACTGGGCCCTGTCGGGCTCTGTCGGGCTCTGTCGGGCCTGTCGGGCCCTGTCGGGCTCTGTCGGGCCCTGTCGGGCCCTGTCGGGCTCTGTCGGGCTCTGTCGGGCTCTGTCGGGCCCTGTCGGACTCTGTCGGACTCTGTCGGGCCCTGTCGGGCTCTGTCGGGCTCTGTCGGGCTCTGTCGGGC
The DNA here is from genome assembly GCF_036013445.1 of Caloenas nicobarica. Taxonomy (NCBI): domain Eukaryota; kingdom Metazoa; phylum Chordata; class Aves; order Columbiformes; family Columbidae; genus Caloenas; species Caloenas nicobarica. The sequence continues at coordinate 96,967 of NW_027017423.1, read as the reverse complement.
TCTGCTGGGTCCTGTCGGGCTCTGTCGGACTCTGTCGGGCCCTGTCGGGCCCTGTCGGGCTCTGTCGGGCCCTGTCGGGCCCTGTCGGGCTCTGTCGGGCTCTGTCGGGCCCTGTCGGGTTCTGTCGGGCCCTGTCGGGCTCTGTCGGGCTCTGTCGGGCTCTGTCGGGCTCTACTGGGCCCTGTCGGGCCCTGTCGGGCTCTGTCGGGCTCTGTCGGGCTCTGTCGGGCTCTGTCGGGCTCTACTGGGCCCTGTCGGGTTCTGTCGGGCTCTGTCGGGCTCTGTCGGGCTCTGTCGGGCTCTACTGGGCCCTGTTGGGCTCTACTGGGCCCTGTCGGGCCCTGTCGGGCTCTGTCGGGCTCTGTCGGGCCCTGTCGGGCTCTGTCGGCTCTACTGGGCTCTGTCGGGCTCTGTCGGGCTCTGTCGGGCTCTGTCGGGCTCTACTGGGCTCTGTCGGGCTCTGTCGGGCCCTGTCGGGCCCTGTCGGGCTCTGTCGGGCTCTGTCGGGCCCTGTCGGGCTCTGTCGGGCTCTGTCGGGCTCTGTCGGGCTCTACTGGGCCTGTCGGGCTCTGTCGGGCTCTGTCGGGCCCTGTCGGGCCCTGTCGGGCTCTGTCGCGCTCTGTCGGGCTCTGTCGGGCTCTGTCGGGCCTGTCGGGCTCTGTCGGGCTCTGTCGGGCTCTGTCGGGCTCTGTCGGGCTCTACTGGGCTCTGTCGGGCTCTGTCGGGCTCTGTCGGGCTCTACTGGGCCCTGTCGGGCTCTGTCGGGCCCTGTCGGGCTCTGTCGGGCTCTGTCGGGCTCTGTCGGGCTCTACTGGGCCCTGTCGGGCTCTGTCGGGCTCTGTCGGGCTCTGCTGGGTCCTGTCGGGCTCTGTCGGGCTCTGTCGGGCCCTGTCGGGCTCTGTCGGGCTCTACTGGGCCCTGTCGGGTCCTGTCGGGCTCTGTCGGGCTCTGTCGGGCTCTACTGGGCTAAACTGGGCTCTGTCGGGCCCTGTCGGGCCCTGTCGGGCTCTACTGGGCCCTGTCGGGCTCTACTGGGCTCTGTCGGGCCCTGTCGGGCCCTGTCGGGCTCTGTCGGGCTCTGTCGGGCTCTGTCGGGCTCTACTGGGCCCTGTCGGGCTCTGTCGGGCTCTGTCGGGCTCTGTCGGGCTCTGTCGGGCTCTACTGGGCCCTGTCGGGCCCTGTCGGGACCTGTCGGGCTCTACTGGGCTCTACTGGGCTCTGTCGGGCTCTGTCGGGCTCTACTGGGCCCTGTCGGGCCCTGTCGGGCCCTGTCGGGCTTTGTCGGGCCCCGTCGGGCCCCGTCGGGCTCTGTCGGGCTCTGTCGGGCTCTGTCGGGCTCTACTGGGCTCTACTGGGCTCTGTCGGGCTCTGTCGGGGTCTACTGTGCCCTGTCGGGCCCTGTCGGGCCTGTCGGGCTCTGTCGGGCTCTACTGGGCTCTGTCGGGCTCTGTCGGGCTCTGTCGGGACCTGTCGGGCTCTATCGGGCCCTGTCGGGCTCTGTCGGGCTCTGTCGGGCTCTGTCGGGCCCTGTCGGGCCCTGTCGGGCTCTGTCGGGCTCTACTGGGCTCTGTCGGGCCCTGTCGGGCCCTGTCGGGCCCTGTCGGGCTCTGTCGGGCTCTGTCGGGCTCTGTCGGGCTCTACTGGGCTCTACTGGGCTCTGTCGGGCTCTGTCGGGCTCTACTGGGCCCTGTCGGGCTCTATCGGGCTCTGTCAGGCCCTATCGGGCTCTGTCGGGCTCTGTCGGGCTCTGTCGGGCTCTGTCGGTCTCTGTCGGGCTCTACTGGGCTCTGTCGGGCTCTGTCGGGCTCTGTCGGGCTCTACTGGGCCCTGTCGGGCTCTGTCGGGCCCTGTCGGGCTCTGTCGGGCTCTGTCGGGCTCTGTCGGGCTCTACTGGGCCCTGTCGGGCTCTGTCGGGCTCTGTCGGGCTCTGTCGGGCTCTGCTGGGTCCTGTCGGGCTCTGTCGGGCTCTGTCGGGCCCTGTCGGGCTCTGTCGGGCTCTGTCGGGCTCTACTGCGCTCTGTCGGGCTCTGTCGGTCTCTGTCGGGCTCTACTGGGCCCTGTCGGGCCCTGTCGGGCTCTGTCGGGCTCTGTCGGGCTCTGTCGGGCTCAACTGGTCTCTGTCGGGCTCTGTCGGGCTCTGTCGGGCTCTGTCGGGCTCTGTCGGGCTCTACTGGGCTCTGTCGGGCTCTGTCGGGCTCTACTGGGCCGTGTCGGGCTCTGTCTGGCTCTGTCGGGTTCTGTCGGGTTCTGTCGGGCTCTGTCGGGCTCTGTCGGGCTCTGTCGGGCTCTACTGGGCTCTGTCGGGCCCTGTCGGGCCCTGTCGGGCTCTGTCGGGCTCTGTCGGGCCCTGTCGGGTTCTGTCGGGCTCTGTCGGGCTCTGTCGGGCTCTACTGGGCCCTGTCGGGCTCTGTCGGGCTCTGTCGGGCCCTGTCGGGCCCTGTCGGGCTCTGTCGGGCCCTGTCGGGCTCTGTCGGGCTCTGTCGGGCCCTGTCGGGCTCTGTCGGGCTCTGTCGGGCTCTGTCGGGCTCAACTGGTCTCTGTCGGGCTCTGTCGGGCTCTGTCGGGCTCTGTCGGGCTCTGTCGGGCTCTACTGGGCTCTGTCGGGCTCTGTCGGGCTCTGTCGGGCTCTACTGGGCCCTGTCGGGCCCTGTCGGGCCCTGTCGGGCTCTGTCGGGCTCTGTCGGGCTCTGTCGGGCTCTGTCGGGCTCTACTGGGCTCTGTCGGGCTCTACTGGGCTCTACTGGGCCCTGTCGGGCTCTGTCGGGCTCTGTCGGGCTCTGTCGGGCTCTACTGGGCCCTGTCGGGCTCTGTCGGGCTCTGTCGGGCTCTGCTGGGTCCTGTCGGGCTCTGTCGGACTCTGTCGGGCTCTGTCGGGCTCTGTCGGGCTCTGTCGGGCCCTGTCGGGCTCTGTCGGGCTCTACTGGGCCCTGTCGGGTCCTGTCGGGCTCTGTCGGGCTCTGTCGGGCTCTACTGGGCTAAACTGGGCTCTGTCGGGCCCTGTCGGGCCCTGTCGGTCTCTGTCGGGCTCTGTCGGGCCCTGTCGGGCTCTCTCGGGCTCTGTCGGGCTCTGTCGGGCTCAACTGGTCTCTGTCGGGCTCTGTCGGGCTCTGTCGGGCTCTACTGGGCTCTACTGGGCTCTGTCGGGCTCTGTCGGGCTCTACTGGGCCCTGTCGGGCTCTGTCGGGCTCTGTCAGGCCCTGTCGGGCTCTGTCGGGCTCTGTCGGGCTCTGTCGGGCTCTGTCGGGCTCTGTCGGGCTCTACTGGGCCCTGTCGGGCTCTGTCGGGCCCTGTCGGGCTCTGTCGGGCTCTGTCGGGCTCTACTGGGCCCTGTCGGGCTCTGTCGGGCTCTGTCGGGCTCTGTCGGGCTCTGTCGGGCTCTGCTGGGTCCTGTCGGGCTCTGTCGGGCTCTGTCGGGCCCTGTCGGGCTCTGTCGGGCTCTACTGGGCCCTGTCGGGTCCTGTCGGGCTCTGTCGGGCTCTGTCGGGCTCTACTGGGCTAAACTGGGCTCTGTCGGGCCCTGTCGGGCCCTGTCGGGCCCTGTCGGGCTCTGTCGGGCCCTGTCGGGCCCTGTCGGGCTCTGTCGGGCTCTGTCGGGCTCTGTCGGGCTCTGTCGGGCTCTACTGGGCCCTGTCGGGCTCTGTCGGGCTCTGTCGGGCTCTGTCGGGCTCTGTCGGGCTCTACTGGGCCCTGTCGGGCCCTGTTGGGCTCTGTCTGGCCCTGTCGGGCCCTGTCGGGCTCTGTCAGGCTCTGTCGGGCTCTGTCGGGCTCTACTGGGCCCTGTCGGGCCCTGTCGGGACCTGTCGGGCTCTACTGGGCTCTACTGGGCTCTGTCGGGCTCTGTCGGGCTCTACTGGGCCCTATCGGGCCCTGTCGGGCCCTGTCGGGCTCTATCGGGCCCTGTCGGGCCCCGTCGGGCTCTGTCAGGCTCTGTCGGGCTCTGTCGGGCTCTACTGGGCTCTACTGGGCTCTGTCGGGCTCTGTCGGGGTCTACTGTGCCCTGTCGGGCCCTGTCGGGCCCTGTCGGGCTCTGTCGGGCTCTACTGGGCTCTGTCGGGCTCTGTCGGGCTCTGTCGGGCCCTGTCGGCCTCTGTCGGGCTCTGTCGGGCTCTGTCGGGCTCTGTCGGGCTCTGTCGGGCCCTGTCGGGCCCTGTCGGGCTCTGTCGGGCTCTACTGGGCTCTGTCGGGCTCTGTCGGGCCCTGTCGGGCTCTGTCGGGCTCTGTCGGGCTCTGTCGGGCTCTGTCGGGCTCTACTGGGCCCTGTCGGGCTCTGTCGGGCTCTGTCAGGCCCTATCGGGCTCTGTCGGGCTCTGTCGGGCTCTGTCGGGCTCTGTCGGGCTCTACTGGGCTCTGTCGGGCTCTGTCGGGCTCTGTCGGGCTCTACTGGGCCCTGTCGGGCTCTGTCGGGCCCTGTCGGGCTCTGTCGGGCTCTGTCGGGCTCTGTCGGGCTCTACTGGGCCCTGTCGGGCTCTGTCGGGCTCTGTCGGGCTCTGTCGGGCTCTGCTGGGTCCTGTCGGGCTCTGTCGGGCTCTGTCGGGCCCTGTCGGGCTCTGTCGGGCTCTACTGGGTCCTGTCGGGCTCTGTCGGGCTCTGTCGGGCTCTGTCGGGCTCTACTGGGCTAAACTGGGCCCTGTCGGGCCCTGTCGGGCCCTGTCGGGCTCTGTCGGGCCCTGTCGGGCCCTGTCGGGCTCTGTCGGGCTCTGTCGGGCTCTGTCGGGCTCTACTGGGCCCTGTCGGGCTCTGTCGGGCTCTGTCGGGATCTGTCGGACTCTGTCGGGCTCTACTGGGCCCTGTCAGGCCCTGTCGGGCTCTGTCTGGCCCTGTCGGGCCCTGTCGGGCTCTCTCAGGCTCTGTCGGGCTCTGTCGGGCTCTACTGGGCCCTGTCGGGACCTGTCGGGCTCTACTGGGCTCTACTGGGCTCTGTCGGGCTCTGTCGGGCTCTACTGGGCTCTGTCGGGCTCTGTCGGGCCCTGTCGGGCCCTGTCGGGCTCTGTCGTGCTCTGTCGGGCTCTGTCGGGCTCTACTGGGCTCTACTGGGCTCTGTCGGGCTCTGTCGGGGTCTACTGTGCCCTGTCGTTCCCTGTCGGGCCCTGTCGGGCTCTGTCGGGCTCTACTGGGCTCTGTCGGGCTCTGTCGGGCTCTGTCGGGCCCTGTCGGGCTCTGTCGGGCCCTGTCGGGCTCTGTCGGGCTCTGTCGGGCTCTGTCGGGCCCTGTCGGGCCCTGTCGGGCTCTGTCGGGCTCTACTGGGCTCTGTCGGGCTCTGTCGGGCTCTGTCGGGCCCTGTCGGGCTCTGTCGGGCTCTGTCGGGCCCTGTCGGGCCCTGTCGGGCCCTGTCGGGCCCTGTCGGGCTCTGTCGGGCCCTGTCGGGCTCTGTCGGGCTCTACTGGGCCCTGTCGCGCTCTGTCGGGCTCTGTCGGGCTCTGTCGGGCTCTGTCGGGCTCTGTCGGGCTCTGTCGGGCCCTGTCGGGCTCTGTTGGGCTCTACTGGGCCCTGTCGGGCCCTGTCGGGCTCTGTCGGGCTCTGTCGGGCTCTGTCGGGCTCTACTGGGCTAAACTGGGCTCTGTCGGGCCCTGTCGGGCCCTGTCGGGCCCTGTCGGGCTCTGTCGGGCCCTGTCGGGCTCTGTCGGGCTCTACTGGGCCCTGTCGGGCTCTGTCGGGCTCTGTCGGGCTCTGTCGGGCTCAACTGGTCTCTGTCGGGCTCTGTCGGGCTCTGTCGGGCTCTGTCGGGCTCTACTGGGCCCTGTCGGGCTCTGTCGGGCCCTGTCGGGCTCTGTCGGGCTCTGTCGGGCTCTGTCGGGCTCTACTGGGCCCTGTCGGGCTCTGTCGGGCTCTGTCGGGCCCTGTCGGGCTCTGTCGGGCTCTACTGGGCCCTGTCGGGCTCTACTGGGCTCTGTCGGGCTCTGTCGGTCTCTGTCGGGCTCTACTGGGCCCTGTCGGGCTCTGTCGGGCCCTGTCGGGCCCTGTCGGGCTCTGTCGGGCTCTGTCGGGCTCTGTCGGGCTCAACTGGTCTCTGTCGGGCCCCGTCGGGCTCTGTCGGGCTCTGTCGGGCTCTGTCGGGCTCTACTGGGCTCTGTCGGGCTCTGTCGGGCTCTGTCGGGTTCTGTCGGGCTCTGTCGGGCTCTGTCGGGCTCTGTCGGGCCCTGTCGGGCTCTGTCGGGCTCTGTCGGGCTCTGTCGGCCTCTGTCGGGCCCTGTCGGGCTCTGTCGGGCTCTGTCGGGCCCTGTCGGGCCCTGTCGGGCCCTGTCGGGCTCTGTCGGGCTCTGTCGAGCTCTACTGGGCTCTGTCGGGCTCTGTCGGGCTCTGTCGGGCTCTACTGGGCCCTGTCGGGCTCTGTCAGGCTCTGTCGGGCCCTGTCGGGCTCTGTCGGGCTCTGTCGGGCTCTGTCGGGCTCTACTGGGCCCTGTCGGGCTCTGTCGGGCTCTGTCGGGCTCTGTCGGGCTCAACTGGTCTCTGTCGGGCTCTGTCGGGCTCTGTCGGGCTCTGTCGGGCTCTACTGGGCTCTACTGGGCTCTGTCGGGCTCTGTCGGGCTCTGTCGGGCCCTGTCGGTCTCTACTGGGCTCTGTCAGGCCCTGTCGGGCCCTGTCGGGCTCTGTCGGGCTCTGTCGGGTTCTGTCGGGCTCTGTCGGGCTCTGTCGGGCTCTGTCGGGCTCTACTGGGCTCTGTCGGGCCCTGTCGGGCCCTGTCGGGCCCTGCCGGGCTCTGTCGGGCTCTGTCGGGCCCTGTCGGGTTCTGTCGGGCTCTGTCGGGCTCTGTCGGGCTCTACTGGGCCCTGTCGGGCTCTGTCGGGCTCTGTCGGGCCCTGTCGGGCCCTGTCGGGCTCTGTCGGGCCCTGTCGGGCCCTGTCGGGCTCTGTCGGGCTCTGTCGGGCTCTGTCGGGCCCTGTCGGACTCTGTCGGACTCTGTCGGGCCCTGTCGGGCTCTGTCGGGCTCTGTCGGGCTCTGTCGGGCTCTGCTGGGTCCTGTCGGGCTCTGTCGGACTCTGTCGGGCCCTGTCGGGCCCTGTCGGGCTCTGTCGGGCTCTGTCGGGCCCTGTCGGGCTCTGTCGGGCTCTGTCGGGCTCTACTGGGCCCTGTCGGGCCCTTTCGGGCTCTGTCGGGCTCTGTCGGGCTCTGTCGGGCTCTACTGGGCCCTGTCGGGCCCTGTCGGGCTCTGTCGGGCTCTGTCGGGCTCTGTCGGGCTCTGTCGGGCTCTACTGGGCCCTGTCGGGTTCTGTCGGGCTCTGTCGGGCTCTGTCGGGCTCTCTCGGGCTCTACTGGGCTCTGTCGGGCTCTGTCGGGCTCTACTGGGCCCTGTCGGGCTCTGTCGGGCTCTGTCGGGCTCTGTCGGGCTCTGTCGGGCTCTACTGGGCCCTGTCGGGTTCTGTCGGGCTCTGTCGGGCTCTGTCGGGCTCTGTCGGGCTCTACTGGGCCCTGTCGGGCTCTGTCGGGCTCTGTCGGGCTCTGTCGGGCTCTGTCGGGCTCTACTGGGCCCTGTCGGGTTCTGTCGGGCTCTGTCGGGCTCTGTCGGGCTCTGTCGGGCTCTACTGGGCCCTGTCGGGCCCTGTCGGGCTCTGTCGGGCTCTGTCGGGCTCTGTCGGGCTCTGTCGGGCTCTGTCGGGCTCTACTGGGCCCTGTCGGGCCCTGTCGGGCTCTGTCGGGCTCTGTCGGGCCCTGTCGGGCTCTGTCGGGCTCTACTGGGCTCTGTCGGGCTCTGTCGGGCTCTGTCGGGCTCTGTCGGGCTCTACTGGGCTCTGTCGGGCTCTGTCGGGCTCTGTCGGGCTCTACTGGGCTCTGTCGGGCTCTGTCGGGCCCTGTCGGGCCCTGTCGGGCTCTGTCGGGCTCTGTCGGGCCCTGTCGGGCTCTGTCGGGCTCTGTCGGGCTCTGTCGGGCTCTACTGGGCCCTGTCGGGCTCTGTCGGGCTCTGTCGGGCCCTGTCGGGCCCTGTCGGGCTCTGTCGCGCTCTGTCGGGCTCTGTCGGGCTCTGTCGGGCCCTGTCGGGCTCTGTCGGGCTCTGTCGGGCTCTGTCGGGCTCTGCGGGCTCTACTGGGCTCTGTCGGGCTCTGTCGGGCTCTGTCGGGCTCTACTGGGCCCTGTCGGGCTCTGTCGGGCCCTGTCGGGCCCTGTCGGGCTCTGTCGGGCTCTGTCGGGCTCTGTCGGGCTCTACTGGGCCCTGTCGGGCTCTGTCGGGCTCTGTCGGGCTCTGCTGGGTCCTGTCGGGCTCTGTCGGGCTCTGTCGGGCCCTGTCGGGCTCTGTCGGGCTCTACTGGGCCCTGTCGGGTCCTGTCGGGCTCTGTCGGGCTCTGTCGGGCTCTACTGGGCTAAACTGGGCTCTGTCGGGCCCTGTCGGGCCCTGTCGGGCTCTACTGGGCCCTGTCGGGCCCTGTCGGGCCCTGTCGGGCTCTGTCGGGCTCTGTCGGGCTCTGTCGGGCTCTACTGGGCCCTGTCGGGCTCTGTCGGGCTCTGTCGGGCTCTGTCGGGCTCTGTCGGGCTCTACTGGGCCCTGTCGGGCCCTGTCGGGACCTGTCGGGCTCTACTGGGCTCTACTGGGCTCTGTCGGGCTCTGTCGGGCTCTACTGGGCCCTGTGGGGCCCTGTCGGGCCCTGTCGGGCCCCGTCGGGCTCTGTCGGGCTCTGTCGGGCTCTGTCTGGCCCTGTCGGGCCCTGTCGGGCTCTGTCAGGCTCTGTCGGGCTCTGTCGGGCTCTACTGGGCCCTGTCGGGCCCTGTCGGGACCTGTCGGGCTCTACTGGGCTCTACTGGGCTCTGTCGGGCTCTGTCGGGCTCTACTGGGCCCTGTCGGGCCCTGTCGGGCCCTGTCGGGCTTTGTCGGGCCCTGTCGGGCCCCGTCGGGCTCTGTCGGGCTCTGTCGGGCTCTGTCGGGCTCTACTGGGCTCTACTGGGCTCTGTCGGGCTCTGTCGGGGTCTACTGTGCCCTGTCGGGCCCTGTCGGGCTCTGTCGGGCCCTGTCGGGTTCTGTCGGGCTCTGTCGGGCTCTGTCGGGCTCTACTGGGCCCTGTCGGGCTCTGTCGGGCTCTGTCGGGCCCTGTCGGGCCCTGTCGGGCTCTGTCGGGCCCTGTCGGGCTCTGTCGGGCTCTGTCGGGCCCTGTCGGGCTCTGTCGGGCTCTGTCGGGCTCAACTGGTCTCTGTCGGGCTCTGTCGGGCTCTGTCGGGCTCTGTCGGGCTCTGTCGGGCTCTACTGGGCTCTACTGGGCTCTGTCGGGCTCTGTCGGGCTCTACTGGGCCCTGTCGGGCTCTGTCGGGCTCTGTCAGGCCCTGTCGGGCTCTGTCGGGCTCTGTCGGGCTCTGTCGGGCTCTGTCGGGCTCTACTGGGCTCTGTCGGGCTCTGTCGGGCTCTGTCGGGCTCTACTGGGCCCTGTCGGGCCCTGTCCGGCCCTGTCGGGCCCTGTCGGGCTCTGTCGGGCTCTGTCGGGCTCTGTCGGGCTCTGTCGGGCTCTACTGGGCTCTGTCGGGCTCTACTGGGCTCTACTGGGCCCTGTCGGGCTCTGTCGGGCTCTGTCGGGCTCTGTCGGGCTCTACTGGGCCCTGTCGGGCTCTGTCGGGCTCTGTCGGGCTCTGCTGGGTCCTGTCGGGCTCTGTCGGACTCTGTCGGGCTCTGTCGGGCTCTGTCGGGCTCTGTCGGGCCCTGTCGGGCTCTGTCGGGCTCTACTGGGCCCTGTCGGGTCCTGTCGGGCTCTGTCGGGCTCTGTCGGGCTCTACTGGGCTAAACTGGGCTCTGTCGGGCCCTGTCGGGCCCTGTCGGGCTCTGTCGGGCCCTGTCGGTCTCTGTCGGGCTCTGTCGGGCCCTGTCGGGCTCTGTCGGGCCCTGTCGGGCTCTCTCGGGCTCTGTCGGGCTCTGTCGGGCTCAACTGGTATCTGTCGGGCTCTGTCGGGCTCTGTCGGGCTCTACTGGGCTCTACTGGGCTCTGTCGGGCTCTGTCGGGCTCTACTGGGCCCTGTCGGGCTCTGTCGGGCTCTGTCAGGCCCTGTCGGGCTCTGTCGGGCTCTGTCGGGCTCTGTCGGGCTCTGTCGGGCTCTGTCGGGCTCTACTGGGCTCTGTCGGGCTCTGTCGGGCTCTGTCGGGCTCTACTGGGCCCTGTCGGGCTCTGTCGGGCCCTGTCGGGCTCTGTCGGGCTCTGTCGGGCTCTGTCGGGCTCTACTGGGCCCTGTCGGGCTCTGTCGGGCTCTGTCGGGCTCTGTCGGGCTCTGCTGGGTCCTGTCGGGCTCTGTCGGGCTCTGTCGGGCCCTGTCGGGCTCTGTCGGGCTCTACTGGGCCCTGTCGGGTCCTGTCGGGCTCTGTCGGGCTCTGTCGGGCTCTACTGGGCTAAACTGGGCTCTGTCGGGCCCTGTCGGGCCCTGTCGGGCCCTGTCGGGCTCTGTCGGGCCCTGTCGGGCCCTGTCGGGCTCTGTCGGGCTCTGTCGGGCTCTGTCGGGCTCTGTCGGGCTCTACTGGGCCCTGTCGGGCTCTGTCGGGCTCTGTCGGGCTCTGTCGGGCTCTGTCGGGCTCTACTGGGCCCTGTCGGGCCCTGTTGGGCTCTGTCTGGCCCTGTCGGGCCCTGTCGGGCTCTGTCAGGCTCTGTCGGGCTCTGTCGGGCTCTACTGGGCCCTGTCGGGCCCTGTCGGGACCTGTCGGGCTCTACTGGGCTCTACTGGGCTCTGTCGGGCTCTGTCGGGCTCTACTGGGCCCTATCGGGCCCTGTCGGGCCCTGTCGGGCTCTATCGGGCCCTGTCGGGCACCGTCGGGCTCTGTCAGGCTCTGTCGGGCTCTGTCGGGCTCTACTGGGCTCTACTGGGCTCTGTCGGGCTCTGTCGGGGTCTACTGTGCCCTGTCGGGCCCTGTCGGGCCCTGTCGGGCTCTGTCGGGCTCTACTGGGCTCTGTCGGGCTCTGTCGGGCTCTGTCGGGCCCTGTCGGCCTCTGTCGGGCTCTGTCGGGCTCTGTCGGGCTCTGTCGGGCCCTGTCGGGCCCTGTCGGGCTCTGTCGGGCTCTACTGGGCTCTGTCGGGCTCTGTCGGGCCCTGTCGGGCTCTGTCGGGCTCTGTCGGGCTCTGTCGGGCTCTACTGGGCCCTGTCGGGCTCTGTCGGGCTCTGTCAGGCCCTATCGGGCTCTGTCGGGCTCTGTCGGGCTCTGTCGGGCTCTGTCGGGCTCTGTCGGGCTCTACTGGGCTCTGTCGGGCTCTGTCGGGCTCTGTCGGGCTCTACTGGGCCCTGTCGGGCTCTGTCGGGCTCTGTCGGGCTCTGTCGGGCTCTGTCGGGCTCTGCTGGGTCCTGTCGGGCTCTGTCGGGCTCTGTCGGGCCCTGTCGGGCTCTGTCGGGCTCTACTGGGTCCTGTCGGGCTCTGTCGGGCTCTGTCGGGCTCTGTCGGGCTCTACTGGGCCCTGTCGGGCTCTGTCGGGCTCTGTCGGGATCTGTCGGACTCTGTCGGGCTCTACTGGGCCCTGTCAGGCCCTGTCGGGCTCTGTCTGGCCCTGTCGGGCCCTGTCGGGCTCTCTCAGGCTCTGTCGGGCTCTGTCGGGCTCTACTGGGCCCTGTCGGGACCTGTCGGGCTCTACTGGGCTCTACTGGGCTCTGTCGGGCTCTGTCGGGCTCTACTGGGCTCTGTCGGGCTCTGTCGGGCCCTGTCGGGCCCTGTCGGGCTCTGTCGTGCTCTGTCGGGCTCTGTCGGGCTCTACTGGGCTCTACTGGGCTCTGTCGGGCTCTGTCGGGGTCTACTGTGCCCTGTCGTTCCCTGTCGGGCCCTGTCGGGCTCTGTCGGGCTCTACTGGGCTCTGTCGGGCTCTGTCGGGCTCTGTCGGGCCCTGTCGGGCTCTGTCGGGCCCTGTCGGGCTCTGTCGGGCTCTGTCGGGCTCTGTCGGGCCCTGTCGGGCCCTGTCGGGCCCTGTCGGGCCCTGTCGGGCTCTGTCGGGCCCTGTCGGGCTCTGTCGGGCTCTACTGGGCCCTGTCGCGCTCTGTCGGGCTCTGTCGGGCTCTGTCGGGCTCTGTCGGGCTCTGTCGGGCCCTGTCGGGCTCTGTTGGGCTCTACTGGGCCCTGTCGGGCCCTGTCGGGCTCTGTCGGGCTCTGTCGGGCTCTGTCGGGCTCTACTGGGCTAAACTGGGCTCTGTCGGGCCCTGTCGGGCTCTGTCGGGCCATGTCGGGCTCTGTCGGGCCCTGTCGGGCCCTGTCGGGCCCTGTCGGGCTCTGTCGGGCTCTGTCGGGCTCTACTGGGCTCTGTCGGGCTCTGTCGGGCTCTGTCGGGGTCTACTGGGCCCTGTCGGGCTCTGTCAGGCTCTGTCGGGCCCTGTCGGGCTCTGTCGGGCTCTGTCGGGCTCTGTCGGGCTCTACTGGGCCCTGTCGGGCTCTGTCGGGCTCTGTCGGGCTCTGTCGGGCTCAACTGGTCTCTGTCGGGCTCTGTCGGGCTCTGTCGGGCTCTGTCGGGCTCTACTGGGCTCTACTGGGCTCTGTCGGGCTCTGTCGGGCTCTGTCGGGCTCTGTCGGGCTCTGTCGGGCTCTACTGGGCTCTACTGGGCCCTGTCGGGCTCTGTCGGGCTCTGTCGGGCCCTGTCAGGCTCTGTCGGGCTCTGTCGGCCTCTGTCGGGCTCTACTGGGCTCTGTCGGGCTCTGTCGGTCTCTGTCGGGCTCTACTGGGCCCTGTCGGGCTCTGTCGGGCCCTGTCGGGCCCTGTCGGGCTCTGTCGGGCTCTGTGGGCTCTGTCGGGCTCAACTGGTCTCTGTCGGGCCCCGTCGGGCTCTGTCGGGCTCTGTCGGGCTCTGTCGGGCTCTACTGGGCTCTGTCGGGCTCTGTCGGGCTCTGTCGGGCTCTGTCGGGCTCTGTCGGGCTCTTTCGGGCTCTACTGGGCTAAACTTGGCTCTGTCGGGCCCTGTCGGGCCCTGTCGGGCTCTGTCGGGCTCTGTCGGGCTCTGTCGGCCTCTGTCGGGCCCTGTCGGGCCCTGTCGGGCTCTGTCGGGCCCTGTCGGGCCCTGTCGGGCCCTGTCGGGCTCTGTCGGGCTCTGTCGGGCTCTACTGGGCTCTGTCGGGCTCTGTCGGGCTCTGTCGGGCTCTACTGGGCCCTGTCGGGCTCTGTCAGGCTCTGTCGGGCCCTGTCGGGCTCTGTCGGGCTCTGTCGGGCTCTGTCGGGCTCAACTGGTCTCTGTCGGGCTCTGTCGGGCTCTGTCGGGCTCTGTCGGGCTCTACTGGGCTCTACTGGGCTCTGTCGGGCTCTGTCGGGCTCTGTCGGGCCCTGTCGGTCTCTACTGGGCTCTGTCAGGCCCTGTCGGGCCCTGTCGGGCTCTGTCGGGCTCTGTCGGGTTCTGTCGGGCTCTGTCGGGCTCTGTCGGGCTCTGTCGGGCTCTACTGGGCTCTGTCGGGCCCTGTCGGGCCCTGTCGGGCCCTGCCGGGCTCTGTCGGGCTCTGTCGGGCCCTGTCGGGTTCTGTCGGGCTCTGTCGGGCTCTGTCGGGCTCTACTGGGCCCTGTCGGGCTCTGTCGGGCTCTGTCGGGCCCTGTCGGGCCCTGTCGGGCTCTGTCGGGCTCTGTCGGGCCCTGTCGGGCCCTGTCGGGCTCTGTCGGGCTCTGTCGGGCTCTGTCGGGCCCTGTCGGACTCTGTCGGACTCTGTCGGGCACTGTCGGGCTCTGTCGGGCTCTGTCGGGCTCTGTCGGGCTCTGCTGGGTCCTGTCGGGCTCTGTCGGACTCTGTCGGGCCCTGTCGGGCCCTGTCGGGCTCTGTCGGGCTCTGTCGGGCCCTGTCGGGCTCTGTCGGGCTCTGTCGGGCTCTACTGGGCCCTGTCGGGCCCTTTCGGGCTCTGTCGGGCTCTGTCGGGCTCTGTCGGGCTCTACTGGGCCCTGTCGGGCCCTGTCGGGCTCTGTCGGGCTCTGTCGGGCTCTGTCGGGCTCTGTCGGGCTCTACTGGGCCCTGTCGGGTTCTGTCGGGCTCTGTCGGGCTCTGTCGGGCTCTGTCGGGCTCTACTGTTCCCTGTCGGGCTCTACTGGGCCCTGTCGGGCCCTGTCGGGCTCTGTCGGGCTCTGTCGGGCCCTGTCGGGCTCTGTCGGGCTCTACTGGGCTCTGTCGGGCTCTGTCGGGCTCTGTCGGGCTCTGTCGGGCTCTACTGGGCTCTGTCGGGCTCTGTCGGGCTCTGTCGGGCTCTACTGGGCTCTGTCGGGCCCTGTCGGGCCCTGTCGGGCTCTGTCGGGCTCTGTCGGGCCCTGTCGGGCTCTGTCGGGCTCTGTCGGGCTCTGTCGGGCTCTACTGGGCCCTGTCGGGCTCTGTCGGGCTCTGTCGGGCCCTGTCGGGCCCTGTCGGGCTCTGTCGCGCTCTGTCGGGCTCTGTCGGGCTCTGTCGGGCCCTGTCGGGCTCTGTCGGGCTCTGTCGGGCTCTGTCGGGCTCTGCGGGCTCTACTGGGCTCTGTCGGGCTCTGTCGGGCTCTGTCGGGCTCTACTGGGCCCTGTCGGGCTCTGTCGGGCTCTGTCGGGCTCTGTCGGGCTCTGCTGGGTCCTGTCGGGCTCTGTCGGGCTCTGTCGGGCCCTGTCGGGCTCTGTCGGGCTCTACTGGGCCCTGTCGGGTCCTGTCGGGCTCTGTCGGGCTCTGTCGGGCTCTACTGGGCTAAACTGGGCTCTGTCGGGCCCTGTCGGGCCCTGTCGGGCTCTACTGGGCCCTGTCGGGCCCTGTCGGGCTCTGTCGGGCCCTGTCGGGCCCTGTCGGGCCCTGTCGGGCCCTGTCGGGCTCTGTCGGGCTCTGTCGGGCTCTGTCGGGCTCTACTGGGCCCTGTCGGGCTCTGTCGGGCTCTGTCGGGCTCTGTCGGGCTCTGTCGGGCTCTACTGGGCCCTGTCGGGCCCTGTCGGGACCTGTCGGGCTCTACTGGGCTCTACTGGGCTCTGTCGGGCTCTGTCGGGCTCTACTGGGCCCTGTCGGGCCCTGTCGGGCCCTGTCGGGCTCTGTCGGGCCCTGTCGGGCCCCGTCGGGCTCTGTCGGGCTCTGTCGGGCTCTGTCTGGCCCTGTCGGGCCCTGTCGGGCTCTGTCAGGCTCTGTCGGGCTCTGTCGGGCTCTACTGGGCCCTGTCGGGCCCTGTCGGGACCTGTCTGGCTCTACTGGGCTCTACTGGGCTCTGTCGGGCTCTGTCGGGCTCTACTGGGCCCTGTCGGGCCCCGTCGGGCTCTGTCGGGCTCTGTCGGGCTCTGTCGGGCTCTACTGGGCTCTGTCGGGCTCTGTCGGGCTCTGTCGGGCTCTGTCGGGCTCTGTCGGGCTCTTTCGGGCTCTACTGGGCTAAACTTGGCTCTGTCGGGCCCTGTCGGGCCCTGTCGGGCTCTGTCGGGCTCTGTCGGGCTCTGTCGGCCTCTGTCGGGCCCTGTCGGGCCCTGTCGGGCTCTGTCGGGCCCTGTCGGGCCCTGTCGGGCCCTGTCGGGCTCTGTCGGGCTCTGTCGGGCTCTACTGGGCTCTGTCGGGCTCTGTCGGGCTCTGTCGGGCTCTACTGGGCCCTGTCGGGCTCTGTCAGGCTCTGTCGGGCCCTGTCGGGCTCTGTCGGGCTCTGTCGGGCTCTGTCGGGCTCTACTGGGCCCTGTCGGGCTCTGTCGGGCTCTGTCGGGCTCTGTCGGGCTCAACTGGTCTCTGTCGGGCTCTGTCGGGCTCTGTCGGGCTCTGTCGGGCTCTACTGGGCTCTACTGGGCTCTGTCGGGCTCTGTCGGGCTCTGTCGGGCCCTGTCGGTCTCTACTGGGCTCTGTCAGGCCCTGTCGGGCCCTGTCGGGCTCTGTCGGGCTCTGTCGGGTTCTGTCGGGCTCTGTCGGGCTCTGTCGGGCTCTGTCGGGCTCTACTGGGCTCTGTCGGGCCCTGTCGGGCCCTGTCGGGCCCTGCCGGGCTCTGTCGGGCTCTGTCGGGCCCTGTCGGGTTCTGTCGGGCTCTGTCGGGCTCTGTCGGGCTCTACTGGGCCCTGTCGGGCTCTGTCGGGCTCTGTCGGGCCCTGTCGGGCCCTGTCGGGCTCTGTCGGGCTCTGTCGGGCCCTGTCGGGCCCTGTCGGGCTCTGTCGGGCTCTGTCGGGCTCTGTCGGGCCCTGTCGGACTCTGTCGGACTCTGTCGGGCACTGTCGGGCTCTGTCGGGCTCTGTCGGGCTCTGTCGGGCTCTGCTGGGTCCTGTCGGGCTCTGTCGGACTCTGTCGGGCCCTGTCGGGCCCTGTCGGGCTCTGTCGGGCTCTGTCGGGCCCTGTCGGGCTCTGTCGGGCTCTGTCGGGCTCTACTGGGCCCTGTCGGGCCCTTTCGGGCTCTGTCGGGCTCTGTCGGGCTCTGTCGGGCTCTACTGGGCCCTGTCGGGCCCTGTCGGGCTCTGTCGGGCTCTGTCGGGCTCTGTCGGGCTCTGTCGGGCTCTACTGGGCCCTGTCGGGTTCTGTCGGGCTCTGTCGGGCTCTGTCGGGCTCTGTCGGGCTCTACTGTTCCCTGTCGGGCTCTACTGGGCCCTGTCGGGCCCTGTCGGGCTCTGTCGGGCTCTGTCGGGCCCTGTCGGGCTCTGTCGGGCTCTACTGGGCTCTGTCGGGCTCTGTCGGGCTCTGTCGGGCTCTGTCGGGCTCTACTGGGCTCTGTCGGGCTCTGTCGGGCTCTGTCGGGCTCTACTGGGCTCTGTCGGGCCCTGTCGGGC
Source organism: Caloenas nicobarica (assembly GCF_036013445.1). Taxonomy (NCBI): domain Eukaryota; kingdom Metazoa; phylum Chordata; class Aves; order Columbiformes; family Columbidae; genus Caloenas; species Caloenas nicobarica. The sequence continues at coordinate 80,404 of NW_027017423.1, read as the reverse complement.
CCTGTCGGGCTCTGTCGGGCTCTGTCGGGCCCTGTCGGGCTCTGTCGGGCTCTGTCGGGCTCTGTCGGGCTCTACTGGGCCCTGTCGGGCTCTGTCGGGCTCTGTCGGGCCCTGTCGGGCCCTGTCGGGCTCTGTCGCGCTCTGTCGGGCTCTGTCGGGCTCTGTCGGGCCCTGTCGGGCTCTGTCGGGCTCTGTCGGGCTCTGTCGGGCTCTGCGGGCTCTACTGGGCTCTGTCGGGCTCTGTCGGGCTCTGTCGGGCTCTACTGGGCCCTGTCGGGCTCTGTCGGGCTCTGTCGGGCTCTGTCGGGCTCTGCTGGGTCCTGTCGGGCTCTGTCGGGCTCTGTCGGGCCCTGTCGGGCTCTGTCGGGCTCTACTGGGCCCTGTCGGGTCCTGTCGGGCTCTGTCGGGCTCTGTCGGGCTCTACTGGGCTAAACTGGGCTCTGTCGGGCCCTGTCGGGCCCTGTCGGGCTCTACTGGGCCCTGTCGGGCCCTGTCGGGCTCTGTCGGGCCCTGTCGGGCCCTGTCGGGCCCTGTCGGGCCCTGTCGGGCTCTGTCGGGCTCTGTCAGGCTCTGTCGGGCTCTACTGGGCCCTGTCGGGCTCTGTCGGGCTCTGTCGGGCTCTGTCGGGCTCTGTCGGGCTCTACTGGGCCCTGTCGGGCCCTGTCGGGACCTGTCGGGCTCTACTGGGCTCTACTGGGCTCTGTCGGGCTCTGTCGGGCTCTACTGGGCCCTGTCGGGCCCTGTCGGGCCCTGTCGGGCTCTGTCGGGCCCTGTCGGGCCCCGTCGGGCTCTGTCGGGCTCTGTCGGGCTCTGTCTGGCCCTGTCGGGCCCTGTCGGGCTCTGTCAGGCTCTGTCGGGCTCTGTCGGGCTCTACTGGGCCCTGTCGGGCCCTGTCGGGACCTGTCTGGCTCTACTGGGCTCTACTGGGCTCTGTCGGGCTCTGTCGGGCTCTACTGGGCCCTGTCGGGCCCTGTCGGGCCCTGTCGGGCTTTGTCGGGCCCTGTCGGGCCCCGTCGGGCTCTGTCGGGCTCTGTCGGGCTCTGTCGGGCTCTACTGGGCTCTACTGGGCTCTGTCGGGCTCTGTCGGGGTCTACTGTGCCCTGTCGGGCCCTGTCGGGCCCTGTCGGGCTCTGTCGGGCTCTACTGGGCTCTGTCGGGCTCTGTCGGGCTCTGTCGGGCCCTGTCGGGCTCTGTCGGGCCCTGTCGGGCTCTGTCGGGCTCTGTCGGGCTCTGTCGGGCCCTGTCGGGCCCTGTCGGGCTCTGTCGGGCTCTACTGGGCTCTGTCGGGCTCTGTCGGGCCCTGTCGGGCCCTGTCGGGCTCTGTCGGGCTCTGTCGGGCTCTACTGGGCTCTACTGGGCTCTGTCGGGCTCTGTCGGGCTCTACTGGGCCCTGTCGGGCTCTGTCGGGCTCTGTCGGGCTCTGTCGGGCTCTGCTGGGTCCTGTCGGGCTCTGTCGGGCTCTGTCGGGCCCTGTCGGGCTCTGTCGGGCTCTGTCGGGCTCTACTGGGCTCTGTCGGGCTCTGTCGGTCTCTGTCGGGCTCTACTGGGCCCTGTCGGGCCCTGTCGGGCCCTGTCGGGCTCTGTCGGGCTCTGTCGGGCTCTGTCGGGCTCAACTGGTCTCTGTCGGGCTCTGTCGGGCTCTGTCGGGCTCTGTCGGGCTCTGTCGGGCTCTACTGGGCTCTACTGGGCTCTGTCGGGCTCTGTCGGGCTCTACTGGGCCGTGTCGGGCTCTGTCGGGCTCTGTCGGGTTCTGTCGGGTTCTGTCGGGCTCTGTCGGGCTCTGTCGGGCTCTGTCGGGCTCTACTGGGCTCTGTCGGGCCCTGTCGGGCTCTGTCGGGCTCTGTCGGGCCCTGTCGGGTTCTGTCGGGCTCTGTCGGGCTCTGTCGGGCTCTACTGGGCCCTGTCGGGCTCTGTCGGGCTCTGTCGGGCCCTGTCGGGCCCTGTCGGGCTCTGTCGGGCTCTGTCGGGCCCTGTCGGGCTCTGTCGGGCTCTGTCGGGCTCTGTCGGGCTCTGCTGGGTCCTGTCGGGCTCTGTCGGACTCTGTCGGGCCCTGTCGGGCCCTGTCGGGCTCTGTCGGGCTCTGTCAGGCCCTGTCGGGCTCTGTCGGGCTCTACTGGGCCCTGTCGGGCCCTGTCGGGCTCTGTCGGGCTCTACTGGGCTAAACTGGGCTCTGTCGGGCCCTGTCGGGCCCTGTCGGGCCCTGTCGGGCTCTGTCGGGCTCTACTGGGCTCTGTCGGGCTCTGTCGGGCTCTGTCGGGCCCTGTCGGGCTCTGTCCGGCCCTGTCGGGCTCTGTCGGGCTCTGTCGGGCTCTGTCGGGCCCTGTCGGGCTCTGTCGGGCCCTGTCGGGCTCTGACGGGCCCTGTCGGGCTCTGTCGGGCTCTGTCGGGCTCTGCTGGGCCCTGTCGGGCTCTGTCGGGCTCTGTCGGGTTCTGTCGGGCCCTGTCGGGCTCTGTCGGGCTCTGTCGGGCTCTGCTGGGCCCTGTCGGGCTCTGTCGGGCTCTGTCGGGCTCTGTCGGGCTCTGCTGGGCCCTGTCGGGCTCTGTCGGGCTCTGTCGGGCTCTGTCGGGCCCTGTCGGGCCCTGTCGGGCTCTGTCGGGCCCTGTCGGGCTCTGTCGGGCTCTACTGGGCCCTGTCGGGCTCTGTCGGGCTCTACTGGGCTAAACTGGGCCCTGTCGGGCCCTGTCGGGCCCTGTCGGGCCCTGTCGGGCTCTGTCGGGCTCTGTCGGGCTCTGTCGGGCTCTACTGGGCTCTGTCGGGCTCTACTGGGCTCTGTCGGGCTCTACTGGGCTCTACTGGGCCCTGTCGGGCTCTGTCGGGCTCTGTCGGGCTCTGTCGGGCTCTGTCGGGCTCTACTGGGCCCTGTCGGGCCCTGTCGGGCTCTGTCGGGCTCTGTCGGGCCCTGTCGGGCTCTGTCGGGCTCTGTCGGGCTCTGTCGGGCTCTACTGGGCTCTGTCGGGCTCTACTGGGCCCTGTCGGGCCCTGTCGGGCTCTGTCGGGCTCTGTCGGGCTCTGTCGGGCTCTGTCGGGCTCAACTGGTCTCTGTCGGGCTCTGTCGGGTTCTGTCGGGCTCTGTCGGGCTCTGTCGGGCTCTGTCGGGCTCTACTGGGCTTTACTGGGCTCTGTCGGGCTCTGTCGGGCTCTACTGGGCCCTGTCGGGCTCTGTCGGGCTCTGTCGGGCTCTGTCGGGCCCTGTCGGGCTCTGTCGGGCTCTGTCGGGCTCTGTCGGGCTCTACTGGGCTCTGTCGGGCTCTACTGGGCTCTGTCGGGCTCTGTCGGGCTCTGTCGGGCTCTGTCGGGCTCTACTGGGCCCTGTCGGGCCCTGTCGGGCTCTGTCGGGCTCTGTCGGGCTCAACTGGTCTCTGTCGGGCTCTGTCGGGCTCTGTCGGGCTCTGTCGGGCTCTGTCGGGCTCAACTGGTCTCTGTCGGGCTCTGTCGGGCTCTGTCGGGCTCTGTCGGGCTCTGTCGGGCTCTGTCGGGCTCTGTCGGGCTCTACTGGGCTCTGTCGGGCTCTGTCGGGCTCTGTCGGGCTCTACTGGGCCCTGTCGGGCCCTGTCGGGCTCTGTCGGGCTCTGTCGGGCTCTGTCGGGCTCTGTCGGGCTCTACTGGGCTCTGTCGGGCTCTACTGGGCTCTACTGGGCCCTGTCGGGCTCTGTCGGGCTCTGTCGGGCTCTGTCGGGCTCTACTGGGCCCTGTCGGGCTCTGTCGGGCTCTGTCGGGCTCTACTGGGCTCTGTCGGGCTCTACTGGGCTCTACTGGGCCCTGTCGGGCTCTGTCGGGCTCTGTCGGGCTCTGTCGGGCTCTACTGGGCCCTGTCGGGCTCTGTCGGGCTCTGTCGGGCTCTGCTGGGTCCTGTCGGGCTCTGTCGGACTCTGTCGGGCTCTGTCGGGCCCTGTCGGGCTCTGTCGGGCTCTACTGGGCCCTGTCGGGTCCTGTCGGGCTCTGTCGGGCTCTGTCGGGCTCTGTCGGGCTCTACTGGGCTAAACTGGGCTCTGTCGGGCCCTGTCGGGCCCTGTCGGGCCCTGTCGGGCTCTGTCGGGCTCTGTCGGGCCCTGTCGGGCTCTGTCGGGCCCTGTCGGGCTCTGTCGGGCTCTGTTGGGCTCTGTCGGGCTCAACTGGTCTCTGTCCGGCTCTGTCGGGCTCTGTCGGGCTCTACTGGGCTCTACTGGGCTCTGTCGGGCTCTGTCGGGCTCTACTGGGCCCTGTCGGGCTCTGTCGGGCTCTGTCAGGCCCTGTCGGGCTCTGTCGGGCTCTGTCGGGCTCTGTCGGGCTCTGTCGGGCTCTACTGGGCTCTGTCGGGCTCTGTCGGGCTCTGTCGGGCTCTACTGGGCCCTGTCGGGCTCTGTCGGGCCCTGTCGGGCTCTGTCGGGCTCTGTCGGGCTCTGTCGGGCTCTACTGGGCCCTGTCGGGCTCTGTCGGGCTCTGTCGGGCTCTGTCGGGCTCTGTCGGGCTCTGCTGGGTCCTGTCGGGCTCTGTCGGGCTCTGTCGGGCCCTGTCGGGCTCTGTCGGGCTCTACTGGGCCCTGTCGGGTCCTGTCGGGCTCTGTCGGGCTCTACTGGGCTAAACTGGGCTCTGTCGGGCCCTGTCGGGCCCTGTCGGGCCCTGTCGGGCTCTGTCGGGCTCTGTCGGGCTCTGTCGGGCTCTGTCGGGCTCTACTGGGCCCTGTCGGGCTCTGTCGGGCTCTGTCGGGCTCTGTCGGGCTCTGTCGGGCTCTACTGGGCCATGTCGGGCCCTGTTGGGCTCTGTCTGGCCCTGTCGGGCCCTGTCGGGCTCTGTCAGGCTCTGTCGGGCTCTGTCGGGCTCTACTGGGCCCTGTCGGGCCCTGTCGGGACCTGTCGGGCCCTGTCGGGCTCTGTCGGGCTCTACTGGGCTAAACTGGGCTCTGTCGGGCCCTGTCGGGCCCTGTCGGGCCCTGTCGGGCTCTGTCGGGCCCTGTCGGGCCCTGTCGGGCTCTGTCGGGCTCTGTCGGGCTCTGTCGGGCTCTACTGGGCCCTGTCGGGCTCTGTCGGGCTCTGTCGGGCTCTGTCGGGCTCTGTCGGGCTCTACTGGGCCCTGTCGGGCCCTGTTGGGCTCTGTCTGGCCCTGTCGGGCCCTGTCGGGCTCTGTCAGGCTCTGTCGGGCTCTGTCGGGCTCTACTGGGCCCTGTCGGGCCCTGTCGGGACCTGTCGGGCTCTACTGGGCTCTACTGGGCTCTGTCGGGCTCTGCGGGCTCTACTGGGCCCTATCGGGCCCTGTCGGGCCCTGTCGGGCTCTATCGGGCCCTGTCGGGCCCCGTCGGGCTCTGTCAGGCTCTGTCGGGCTCTGTCGGGCTCTACTGGGCTCTACTGGGCTCTGTCGGGCTCTGTCGGGGTCTACTGTGCCCTGTCGGGCCCTGTCGGGCCCTGTCGGGCTCTGTCGGGCTCTACTGGGCTCTGTCGGGCTCTGTCGGGCTCTGTCGGGCCCTGTTGGCCTCTGTCGGGCTCTGTCGGGCTCTGTCGGGCTCTGTCGGGCTCTACTGGGCCCTGTCGGGCTCTGTCGGGCTCTGTCAGGCCCTATCGGGCTCTGTCGGGCTCTGTCGGGCTCTGTCGGGCTCTGTCGGGCTCTGTCGGGCTCTACTGGGCTCTGTCGGGCTCTGTCGGGCTCTGTCGGGCTCTACTGGGCCCTGTCGGGCTCTGTCGGGCCCTGTCGGGCTCTGTCGGGCTCTGTCGGGCTCTGTCGGGCTCTACTGGGCCCTGTCGGGCTCTGTCGGGCTCTGTCGGGCTCTGCTGGGTCCTGTCGGGCTCTGTCGGGCTCTGTCGGGCCCTGTCGGGCTCTGTCGGGCTCTACTGGGCCCTGTCGGGTCCTGTCGGGCTCTGTCGGGCTCTGTCGGGCTCTACTGGGCTAAACTGGGCTCTGTCGGGCCCTGTCGGGCCCTGTCGGGCCCTGTCGGGCTCTGTCGGGCCCTGTCGGGCTCTGTCGGGCCCTGTCGGGCCCTGTCGGGCTCTGTCGGGCTCTGTCGGGCTCTACTGGGCCCTGTCGGGCTCTGTCGGGATCTGTCGGACTCTGTCGGGCTCTACTGGGCCCTGTCAGGCCCTGTCGGGCTCTGTCTGGCCCTGTCGGGCCCTGTCGGGCTCTCTCAGGCTCTGTCGGGCTCTGTCGGGCTCTACTGGGCCCTGTCGGGACCTGTCGGGCTCTACTGGGCTCTACTGGGCTCTGTCGGGCTCTGTCGGGCTCTACTGGGCTCTGTCGGGCTCTGTCGGGCCCTGTCGGGCTCTGTCGGGCTCTGTCGGGCTCTGTCGGGCTCTACTGGGCTCTAGTGGGCTCTGTCGGGCTCTGTCGGGGTCTACTGTGCCCTGTCGTTCCCTGTCGGGCCCTGTCGGGCTCTGTCGGGCTCTACTGGGCTCTGTCGGGCTCTGTCGGGCTCTGTCGGGCCCTGTCGGGCTCTGTCGGGCCCTGTCGGGCTCTGTCGGGCTCTGTCGGGCTCTGTCGGGCCCTGTCGGGCCCTGTCGGGCTCTGTCGGGCTCTACTGGGCTCTGTCGGGCTCTGTCGGGCTCTGTCGGGCCCTGTCGGGCTCTGTCGGGCTCTGTCGGGCCCTGTCGGGCTCTGTCGGGCCCTGTCGGGCCCTGTCGGGCTCTGTCGGGCTCTGTCGGGCCCTGTCGGGCTCTGTCGGGCTCTACTGGGCCCTGTCGGGCTCTGTCGGGCTCTGTCGGGCTCTGTCGGGCTCTGTCGGGCTCTGTCGGGCCCTGTCGGGCTCTGTTGGGCTCTACTGGGCCCTGTCGGGCCCTGTCGGGCTCTGTCGGGCTCTGTCGGGCCCTGTCGGGCTCTGTCGGGCCCTGTCGGGCCCTGTCGGGCTCTGTCGGGCCCTGTCGGGCTCTGTCGGGCTCTACTGGGCCCTGTCGGGCCCTGTCGGGCCCTGTCGGGCTCTGTCGGGCTCTACTGGGCCCTGTCGGGCCCTGTCGGGCTCTGTCGGGCTCTGTCGGGCCCTGTCGGGCTCTGTCGGGCCCTGTCGGGCTCTGTCGGACTCTGTCGGGCTCTGCTGGGCCCTGTCGGGCCCTGTCGGGCTCTGTCGGGCCCTGTCGGGCTCTGTCGGGCTCTACTGGGCCCTGTTGGGCTCTGTCGGGCCCTGTCGGGCTCTGTCGGGCTCTACTGGGCTAAACTGGGCTCTGTCGGGCCCTGTCGGGCCCTGTCGGGCCCTGTCGGGCTCTGTCGGGCTCTGTCGGGCTCTGTCGGCCTCTGTCGGGCCCTGTCGGGCCCTGTCGGGCTCTGTCGGGCCCTGTCGGGCCCTGTCGGGCCCTGTCGGGCCCTGTCGGGCTCTGTCGGGCTCTGTCGGGCTCTGTCGGGCCCTGTCGGGCTCTGTCGGGCTCTGTCGGGCTCTACTGGGCCCTGTCGGGCTCTGTCAGGCTCTGTCGGGCCCTGTCGGGCTCTTTCGGGCTCTGTCGGGCTCTGTCGGGCTCTACTGGGCCCTGTCGGGCTCTGTCGGGCTCTGTCGGGCTCTGTCGGGCCCTGTCGGGCTCTGTCGGGCCCTGTCGGGCTCTGTCGGGCTCAACTGGTCTCTGTCGGGCTCTGTCGGGCTCTGTCGGGCTCTGTCGGGCTCTACTGGGCTCTACTGGGCTCTGTCGGGCTCTGTCGGGCTCTACTGGGCCCTGTCGGGCTCTGTCGGGCTCTGTCGGGCCCTGTCAGGCTCTGTCGGGCTCTGTCGGCCTCTGTCGGGCTCTACTGGGCTCTGTCGGGCTCTGTCGGTCTCTGTCGGGCTCTACTGGGCCCTGTCGGGCTCTGTCGGGCCCTGTCGGGCCCTGTCGGGCTCTGTCGGGCTCTGTCGGGCTCTGTCGGGCTCAACTGGTCTCTGTCGGGCCCCGTCGGGCTCTGTCGGGCTCTGTCGGGCTCTGTCGGGCTCTACTGGGCTCTGTCGGGCTCTGTCGGGCTCTGTCGGGCTCTGTCAGGCCCTGTCGGGCCCTGTCGGGCTCTGTCGGGCTCTGTCGGGTTCTGTCGGGCTCTGTCGGGCTCTGTCGGGCTCTGTCGGGCTCTACTGGGCTCTGTCGGGCTCTACTGGGCTCTGTCGGGCTCTGTCGGGCTCTGTCGGGCTCTACTGGGCTCTGTCGGGCTCTGTCGGGCTCTGTCGGGCTCTGTCAGGCCCTGTCGGGCCCTGTCGGGCTCTGTCGGGCCCTGTCGGGCCCTGCCGGGCTCTGTCGGGCTCTGTCGGGCCCTGTCGGGTTCTGTCGGGCTCTGTCGGGCTCTGTCGGGCTCTACTGGGCCCTGTCGGGCTCTGTCGGGCTCTGTCGGGCCCTGTCGGGCCCTGTCGGGCTCTGTCGGGCCCTGTCGGGCCCTGTCGGGCTCTGTCGGGCCCTGTCGGGCTCTGTCGGGCTCTACTGGGCCCTGTCGGGCCCTGTCGGGCCCTGTCGGGCTCTGTCGGGCTCTACTGGGCCCTGTCGGGCCCTGTCGGGCTCTGTCGGGCTCTGTCGGGCCCTGTCGGGCTCTGTCGGGCCCTGTCGGGCTCTGTCGGACTCTGTCGGGCTCTGCTGGGCCCTGTCGGGCCCTGTCGGGCTCTGTCGGGCCCTGTCGGGCTCTGTCGGGCTCTACTGGGCCCTGTTGGGCTCTGTCGGGCTCTGTCGGGCTCTGTCGGGCTCTACTGGGCTAAACTGGGCTCTGTCGGGCCCTGTCGGGCCCTGTCGGGCCCTGTCGGGCTCTGTCGGGCTCTGTCGGGCTCTGTCGGCCTCTGTCGGGCCCTGTCGGGCCCTGTCGGGCTCTGTCGGGCCCTGTCGGGCCCTGTCGGGCCCTGTCGGGCCCTGTCGGGCTCTGTCGGGCTCTGTCGGGCTCTGTCGGGCCCTGTCGGGCTCTGTCGGGCTCTGTCGGGCTCTACTGGGCCCTGTCGGGCTCTGTCAGGCTCTGTCGGGCCCTGTCGGGCTCTTTCGGGCTCTGTCGGGCTCTGTCGGGCTCTACTGGGCCCTGTCGGGCTCTGTCGGGCTCTGTCGGGCTCTGTCGGGCCCTGTCGGGCTCTGTCGGGCCATGTCGGGCTCTGTCGGGCTCAACTGGTCTCTGTCGGGCTCTGTCGGGCTCTGTCGGGCTCTGTCGGGCTCTACTGGGCTCTACTGGGCTCTGTCGGGCTCTGTCGGGCTCTACTGGGCCCTGTCGGGCTCTGTCGGGCTCTGTCGGGCCCTGTCAGGCTCTGTCGGGCTCTGTCGGCCTCTGTCGGGCTCTACTGGGCTCTGTCGGGCTCTGTCGGTCTCTGTCGGGCTCTACTGGGCCCTGTCGGGCTCTGTCGGGCCCTGTCGGGCCCTGTCGGGCTCTGTCGGGCTCTGTCGGGCTCTGTCGGGCTCAACTGGTCTCTGTCGGGCCCCGTCGGGCTCTGTCGGGCTCTGTCGGGCTCTGTCGGGCTCTACTGGGCTCTGTCGGGCTCTGTCGGGCTCTGTCGGGCTCTGTCAGGCCCTGTCGGGCCCTGTCGGGCTCTGTCGGGCTCTGTCGGGTTCTGTCGGGCTCTGTCGGGCTCTGTCGGGCTCTGTCGGGCTCTACTGGGCTCTGTCGGGCTCTACTGGGCTCTGTCGGGCTCTGTCGGGCTCTGTCGGGCTCTACTGGGCTCTGTCGGGCTCTGTCGGGCTCTGTCGGGCTCTGTCAGGCCCTGTCGGGCCCTGTCGGGCTCTGTCGGGCCCTGTCGGGCCCTGCCGGGCTCTGTCGGGCTCTGTCGGGCCCTGTCGGGTTCTGTCGGGCTCTGTCGGGCTCTGTCGGGCTCTACTGGGCCCTGTCGGGCTCTGTCGGGCTCTGTCGGGCCCTGTCGGGCCCTGTCGGGCTCTGTCGGGCCCTGTCGGGCCCTGTCGGGCTCTGTCGGGCTCTGTCGGGCTCTGTCGGGCTCTGTCGGGCCCTGTCGGACTCTGTCGGGCCCTGTCGGGCTCTGTCGGGCTCTGTCGGGCTCTGTCGGGCTCTGCTCGGTCCTGTCGGGCTCTGTCGGACTCTGTCGGGCCCTGTCGGGCCCTGTCGGGCTCTGTCGGGCTCTGTCGGGCTCTGTCGGGCTCTACTGGGCCCTGTCGGGCCCTGTCGGGCTCTGTCGGGCTCTGTCGGGCCCTGTCGGGCCCTGTCGGGCTCTGTCGGGCTCTGTCGGGCTCTGTCGGGCTCTACTGGGCTCTGTCGGGCTCTGTCGGGCTCTGTCGGGCTCTACTGGGCTCTGTCGGGCTCTGTCGGGCCCTGTCGGGCCCTGTCGGGCTCTGTCGGGCTCTGTCGGGCCCTGTCGGGCTCTGTCGGGCTCTGTCGGGCTCTGTCGGGCTCTACTGGGCCCTGTCGGGCTCTGTCGGGCTCTGTCGGGCCCTGTCGGGCTCTGTCGCGCTCTGTCGGGCTCTGTCGGGCTCTGTCGGGCCCTGTCGGGCCCTGTCGGGCTCTGTCGGGCTCTGTCGGGCTCTGTCGGGCTCTGTCGGGCTCTACTGGGCTCTGTCGGGCTCTGTCGGGCTCTGTCGGGCTCTACTGGGCCCTGTCGGGCTCTGTCGGGCTCTGTCGGGCTCTGCTGGGTCCTGTCGGGCTCTGTCGGGCTCTGTCGGGCCCTGTCGGGCTCTGTCGGGCTCTACTGGGCCCTGTCGGGTCCTGTCGGGCTCTGTCGGGCTCTGTCGGGCTCTACTGGGCTAAACTGGGCTCTGTCGGGCCCTGTCGGGCCCTGTCGGGCTCTACTGGGCCCTGTCGGGCCCTGTCGGGCTCTGTCGGGCCCTGTCGGGCCCTGTCGGGCCCTGTCGGGCTCTGTCGGGCTCTGTCGGGCTCTGTCGGGCTCTACTGGGCCCTGTCGGGCTCTGTCGGGCTCTGTCGGGCTCTGTCGGGCTCTACTGGGCCCTGTCGGGCCCTGTCGGGACCTGTCGGGCTCTACTGGGCTCTACTGGGCTCTGTCGGGCTCTGTCGGGCTCTACTGGGCCCTGTCGGGCCCTGTCGGGCCCTGTCGCGCTCTGTCGGGCCCTGTCGGGCCCCGTCGGGCTCTGTCGGGCTCTGTCTGGCCCTGTCGGGCCCTGTCGGGCTCTGTCAGGCTCTGTCGGGCTCTGTCGGGCTCTACTGGGCCCTGTCGGGCCCTGTCGGGACCTGTCGGGCTCTACTGGGCTCTACTGGGCTCTGTCGGGCTCTGTCGGGCTCTACTGGGCCCTGTCGCGCCCTGTCGGGCCCTGTCGGGCTCTGTCGGGCCCCGTCGGGCCCCGTCGGGCTCTGTCGGGCTCTGTCGGGCTCTGTCGGGCTCTACTGGGCTCTACTGGGCTCTGTCGGGCTCTGTCGGGGTCTACTGTGCCCTGTCGGGCCCTGTCGGGCTCTGTCGGGCCCTGTCGGGCTCTGTCGGGCTCTGTCGGGCTCTGTCGGGCCCTGTCGGGCTCTGTCGGGCTCTGTCGGGCTCTACTGGGCTCTGTCGGGCTCTGTCGGGCTCTGTCGGGCCCTGTCGGGCTCTGTCGGGCTCTGTCGGGCTCTGTCGGGCTTTACTGGGCTCTACTGGGCTCTGTCGGGCTCTGTCGGGCTCTACTGGGCCCTGTCGGGCTCTGTCGGGCTCTGTCAGGCCCTATCGGGCTCTGTCGGGCTCTGTCGGGCTCTGTCGGGCTCTGTCGGTCTCTGTCGGGCTCTACTGGGCTCTGTCGGGCTCTGTCGGGCTCTGTCGGGCTCTGTCGGGCTCTACTGGGCCCTGTCGGGCTCTGTTGGGCCCTGTCGGGCTCTGTCGGGCTCTGTCGGGCTCTGTCGGGCTCTACTGGGCCCTGTCGGGCTCTGTCGGGCTCTGTCGGGCCCTGTCGGGCTCTGTCGGGCTCTGTCGGGCTCTACTGGGCTCTGTCGGGCTCTGTCAGTCTCTGTCGGGCTCTACTGGGCCCTGTCGGGCCCTGTCGGGCTCTGTCGGGCTCTGTCGGGCTCTGTCGGGCTCAACTGGTCTCTGTCGGGCTCTGTCGGGCTCTGTCGGGCTCTGTCGGGCTCTGTCGGGCTCTACTGGGCCGTGTCGGGCTCTGTCGGGCTCTGTCGGGTTCTGTCGGGTTCTGTCGGGCTCTGTCGGGCTCTGTCGGGCTCTGTCGGGCTCTACTGGGCTCTGTCGGGCCCTGTCGGGCCCTGTCGGGCTCTGTCGGGCTCTGTCGGGCCCTGTCGGGTTCTGTCGGGCTCTGTCGGGCTCTGTCGGGCTCTACTGGGCCCTGTCGGGCTCTGTCGGGCTCTGTCGGGCCCTGTCGGGCCCTGTCGGGCTCTGTCGGGCCCTGTCGGGCCCTGTCGGGCTCTGTCGGGCCCTGTCGGGCTCTGTCGGGCTCTGTCGGGCTCTGTCGGGCTCTGATGGGTCCTGTCGGGCTCTGTCGGACTCTGTCGGGCCCTGTCGGGCCCTGTCGGGCTCTGTCGGGCTCTGTCGGTCCCTGTCGGGCTCTGTCGGGCTCTACTGGGCCCTGTCGGGCCCTGTCGGGCTCTGTCGGGCTCTACTGGGCCCTGTCGGGCCCTGTCGGGCTCTGTCGGGCTCTGTCGGGCTCTGTCGGGCTCTACTGGGCCCTGTCGGGTTCTGTCGGGCTCTGTCGGGCTCTGTCGGGCTCTGTCGGGCTCTACTGGGCCCTGTCGGGCCCTGTCGGGCTCTGTCGGGCTCTGTCGGGCTCTGTCGGGCCCTGTCGGGCTCTGTCGGGCTCTGTCGGGCCCTGTCGGGCCCTGTCGGGCTCTGTCGGGCTCTACTGGGCCCTGTCGGGCTCTGTCGGGCTCTGTCGGGCTCTGTCGGGCCCTGTCGTGCTCTGTCGGGCTCTGTCGGGCCCTGTTGGGCTCTGACGGACTCTGTCGGGCTCTGCTGGGCCCTGTCGGGCTCTGTCGGGCTCTGTCGGGCTCTGTCGGGCTCTGTCGGGCCCTGTCGGGCTCTGTCGGGCTCTGTCAGGCCCTGTCGGGCTCTGTCGGGCTCTACTGGGCCCTGTCGGGCCCTGTCGGGCTCTGTCGGGCTCTACTGGGCTAAACTGGGCTCTGTCGGGCCCTGTCGGGCCCTGTCGGGCTCTGTCGGGCCCTGTCGGGCTCTGTCGGGCTCTGTCGGGCTCTGTCGGGCTCTGCTGGGTCCTGTCGGGCTCTGTCGGACTCTGTCGGGCCCTGTCGGGCCCTGTCGGGCTCTGTCGGGCTCTGTCGGTCCCTGTCGGGCTCTGTCGGGCTCTACTGGGCCCTGTCGGGCCCTGTCGGGCTCCGTCGGGCTCTGTCGGGCTCTACTGGGCCCTGTCGGGCCCTGTCGGGCTCTGTCGGGCTCTGTCGGGCTCTGTCGGGCTCTACTGGGCCCTGTCGGGTTCTGTCGGGCTCTGTCGGGCTCTGTCGGGCTCTGTCGGGCTCTACTGGGCCCTGTCGGGCCCTGTCGGGCCCTGTCGGGCTCTGTCGGGCTCTGTCGGGCTCTGTCGGGCCCTGTCGGGCTCTGTCGGGCTCTGTCGGGCCCTGTTGGGCTCTGACGGACTCTGTCGGGCTCTGCTGGGCCCTGTCGGGCTCTGTCGGGCTCTGTCGGGCTCTGTCGAGCTCTGTCGGGCTCTGTCGGGCCCTGTCGGGCTCTGTCGGGCTCTGTCGGGCTCTACTGGGCTCTGTCGGGCCCTGTCGGGCTCTGTCGGGCTCTGTCGGGCCCTGTCGGGTTCTTTCGGGCTCTGTCGGGCTCTGTCGGGCTCTACTGGGCCCTGTCGGGCTCTGTCGGGCTCTGTCGGGCCCTGTCGGGCCCTGTCGGGCTCTGTCGGGCCCTGTCGGGCTCTGTCGGGCTCTGTCGGGCCCTGTCGGGCTCTGTCGGGCTCTGTCGGGCTCTGTCGGGCTCTGCTGGGTCCTGTCGGGCTCTGTCGGACTCTGTCGGGCCCTGTCGGGCCCTGTCGGGCTCTGTCGGGCTCTGTCGGTCCCTGTCGGGCTCTGTCGGGCTCTACTGGGCCCTGTCGGGCCCTGTCGCGCCCTGTCGGGCTCTGTCGGGCTCTACTGGGCCCTGTCGGGTTCTGTCGGGCTCTGTCGGGCTCTGTCGGGCTCTGTCGGGCTCTACTGGGCCCTGTCGGGCCCTGTCGGGCCCTGTCGGGCTCTGTCGGGCTCTGTCGGGCCCTGTCGGGCCCTGTCGGGCTCTGTCGGGCTCTACTGGGCCCTGTCGGGCTCTGTCGGGCTCTGTCGGGCTCTGTCGGGCCCTGTCGTGCTCTGTCGGGCTCTGTCGGGCCCTGTTGGGCTCTGACGGACTCTGTCGGGCTCTGCTGGGCCCTGTCGGGCTCTGTCGGGCTCTGTCGGGCTCTGTCGGGCTCTGTCGGGCCCTGTCGGGCTCTGTCGGGCTCTGTCAGGCCCTGTCGGGCTCTGTCGGGCTCTACTGGGCCCTGTCGGGCCCTGTCGGGCTCTGTCGGGCTCTACTGGGCTAAACTGGGCTCTGTCGGGCCCTGTCGGGCCCTGTCGGGCCCTGTCGGGCTCTGTCGGGCTCTACTGGGCTCTGTCGGGTTCTGTCGGGCTCTGTCGGGCTCTGTCGGGCTCTGTCGGGCTCTGTCGGGCTCTGTCGGGCCCTGTCGGGCTCTGTCGGGCCCTGTCGGGCTCTGACGGGCCCTGTCGGGCTCTGTCGGGCTCTGTCGGGCTCTGCTGGGCCCTGTCGGGCTCTGTCGGGCTCTGTCGGGTTCTGTCGGGCCCTGTCGGGCTCTGTCGGGCTCTGTCGGGCTCTGCTGGGCCCTGTCGGGCTCTGTCGGGCTCTGTCGGGCTCTGTCGGGCTCTGTCGGGCTCTGCTGGGCCCTGTCGGGCTCTGTCGGGCTCTGTCGGGCTCTGTCGGGCCCTGTCGGGCCCTGTCGGGCTCTGTCGGGCCCTGTCGGGCTCTGTCGGGCTCTACTGGGCCCTGTCGGGCTCTGTCGGGCTCTACTGGGCTAAACTGGGCCCTGTCGGGCCCTGTCGGGCCCTGTCGGGCCCTGTCGGGCTCTGTCGGGCTCTGTCGGGCTCTGTCGGGCTCTACTGGGCTCTGTCGGGCTCTACTGGGCTCTGTCGGGCTCTACTGGGCTCTACTGGGCCCTGTCGGGCTCTGTCGGGCTCTGTCGGGCTCTGTCGGGCTCTGTCGGGCTCTACTGGGCCCTGTCGGGCCCTGTCGGGCTCTGTCGGGCTCTGTCGGGCCCTGTCGGGCTCTGTCGGGCTCTGTCGGGCTCTGTCGGGCTCTACTGGGCTCTGTCGGGCTCTACTGGGCCCTGTCGGGCCCTGTCGGGCTCTGTCGGGCTCAGTCGGGCTCTGTCGGGCTCAACTGGTCTCTGTCGGGCTCTGTCGGGTTCTGTCGGGCTCTGTCGGGCTCTGTCGGGCTCTGTCGGGCTCTACTGGGCTTTACTGGGCTCTGTCGGGCTCTGTCGGGCTCTACTGGGCCCTGTCGGGCTCTGTCGGGCTCTGTCGGGCTCTGTCGGGCCCTGTCGGGCTCTGTCGGGCTCTGTCGGGCTCTGTCGGGCTCTACTGGGCTCTGTCGGGCTCTGTCGGGCTCTGTCGGGCTCTACTGGGCCCTGTCGGGCCCTGTCGGGCTCTGTCGGGCTCTGTCGGGCTCTGTCGGGCTCAACTGGTCTCTGTCGGGCTCTGTCGGGCTCTGTCGGGCTCTGTCGGGCTCTGTCGGGCTCAACTGGTCTCTGTCGGGCTCTGTCGGGCTCTGTCGGGCTCTGTCGGGCTCTGTCGGGCTCTACTGGGCTCTACTGGGCTCTGTCGGGCTCTGTCGGGCTCTACTGGGCCCTGTCGGGCTCTGTCGGGCTCTGTCAGGCCCTGTCGGGCTCTGTCGGGCTCTGTCGGGCTCTGTCGGGCTCTACTGGGCTCTGTCGGGCTCTGTCGGGCTCTGTCGGGCTCTACTGGGCCCTGTCGGGCTCTGTCGGGCCCTGTCGGGCCCTGTCGGGCTCTGTCGGGCTCTGTCGGGCTCTGTCGGGCTCTGTCGGGCTCTACTGGGCTCTGTCGGGCTCTACTGGGCTCTACTGAGCCCTGTCGGGCTCTCTCGGGCTCTGTCGGGCTCTGTCGGGCTCTACTGGGCCCTGTCGGGCTCTGTCGGGCTCTGTCGGGCTCTGCTGGGTCCTGTCGGGCTCTGTCGGACTCTGTCGGGCTCTGTCGGGCCCTGTCGGGCTCTGTCGGGCTCTACTGGGCCCTGTCGGGTCCTGTCGGGCTCTGTCGGGCTCTGTCGGGCTCTGTCGGGCTCTACTGGGCTCTGTCGGGCCCTGTCGGGCTCTGTCGGGCTCTGTCGGGCCCTGTCGGGTTCTGTCGGGCTCTGTCGGGCTCTGTCGGGCTCTACTGGGCCCTGTCGGGCTCTGTCGGGCTCTGTCGGGCCCTGTCGGGCCCTGTCGGGCTCTGTCGGGCCCTGTCGGGCTCTGTCGGGCTCTGTCGGGCCCTGTCGGGCTCTGTCGGGCTCTGTCGGGCTCTGTCGGGCTCTGCTGGGTCCTGTCGGGCTCTGTCGGACTCTGTCGGGCCCTGTCGGGCCCTGTCGGGCTCTGTCGGGCTCTGTCGGTCCCTGTCGGGCTCTGTCGGGCTCTACTGGGCCCTGTCGGGCCCTGTCGCGCCCTGTCGGGCTCTGTCGGGCTCTACTGGGCCCTGTCGGGTTCTGTCGGGCTCTGTCGGGCTCTGTCGGGCTCTGTCGGGCTCTACTGGGCCCTGTCGGGCCCTGTCGGGCCCTGTCGGGCTCTGTCGGGCTCTGTCGGGCCCTGTCGGGCCCTGTCGGGCTCTGTCGGGCTCTACTGGGCCCTGTCGGGCTCTGTCGGGCTCTGTCGGGCTCTGTCGGGCCCTGTCGTGCTCTGTCGGGCTCTGTCGGGCCCTGTTGGGCTCTGACGGACTCTGTCGGGCTCTGCTGGGCCCTGTCGGGCTCTGTCGGGCTCTGTCGGGTTCTGTCGGGCTCTGTCGGGCCCTGTCGGGCTCTGTCGGGCTCTGTCAGGCCCTGTCGGGCTCTGTCGGGCTCTACTGGGCCCTGTCGGGCCCTGTCGGGCTCTGTCGGGCTCTACTGGGCTAAACTGGGCTCTGTCGGGCCCTGTCGGGCCCTGTCGGGCCCTGTCGGGCTCTGTCGGGCTCTACTGGGCTCTGTCGGGCTCTGTCGGGCTCTGTCGGGCCCTGTCGGGCTCTGTCCGGCCCTGTCGGGCTCTGTCGGGCTCTGTCGGGCTCTGTCGGGCCCTGTCGGGCTCTGTCGGGCCCTGTCGGGCTCTACTGGGCCCTGTTGGGCCCTGTCGGGCTCTGTCGGGCTCTACTGGGCTAAACTGGGCTCTGTCGGGCCCTGTCGGGCCCTGTCGGGCTCTGTCGGGCCCTGTCGGGCTCTGTCGGGCTCTGTCGGGCTCTGTCGGGCTCTGCTGGGTCCTGTCGGGCTCTGTCGGACTCTGTCGGGCCCTGTCGGGCCCTGTCGGGCTCTGTCGGGCTCTGTCGGTCCCTGTCGGGCTCTGTCGGGCTCTACTGGGCCCTGTCGGGCCCTGTCGGGCTCTGTCGGGCTCTGTCGGGCTCTACTGGGCCCTGTCGGGCCCTGTCGGGCTCTGTCGGGCTCTGTCGGGCTCTGTCGGGCTCTACTGGGCCCTGTCGGGCTCTGTCGGGCTCTGTCGGGCTCTGTCGAGCTCTGTCGGGCTCTGTCGGGCCCTGTCGGGCTCTGTCGGGCTCTGTCAGGCCCTGTCGGGCTCTGTCGGGCTCTACTGGGCTCTGTCGGGCCCTGTCGGGCTCTGTCGGGCTCTGTCGGGCCCTGTCGGGTTCTGTCGGGCTCTGTCGGGCTCTGTCGGGCTCTACTGGGCCCTGTCGGGCTCTGTCGGGCTCTGTCGGGCCCTGTCGGGCCCTGTCGGGCTCTGTCGGGCCCTGTCGGGCTCTGTCGGGCTCTGTCGGGCCCTGTCGGGCTCTGTCGGGCTCTGTCGGGCTCTGTCGGGCTCTGCTGGGTCCTGTCGGGCTCTGTCGGACTCTGTCGGGCCCTGTCGGGCCCTGTCGGGCTCTGTCGGGCTCTGTCGGTCCCTGTCGGGCTCTGTCGGGCTCTACTGGGCCCTGTCGGGCCCTGTCGCGCCCTGTCGGGCTCTGTCGGGCTCTACTGGGCCCTGTCGGGTTCTGTCGGGCTCTGTCGGGCTCTGTCGGGCTCTGTCGGGCTCTACTGGGCCCTGTCGGGCCCTGTCGGGCCCTGTCGGGCTCTGTCGGGCTCTGTCGGGCCCTGTCGGGCCCTGTCGGGCTCTGTCGGGCTCTACTGGGCCCTGTCGGGCTCTGTCGGGCTCTGTCGGGCTCTGTCGGGCCCTGTCGTGCTCTGTCGGGCTCTGTCGGGCCCTGTTGGGCTCTGACGGACTCTGTCGGGCTCTGCTGGGCCCTGTCGGGCTCTGTCGGGCTCTGTCGGGCTCTGTCGGGCCCTGTCGGGCTCTGTCGGGCTCTGTCAGGCCCTGTCGGGCTCTGTCGGGCTCTACTGGGCCCTGTCGGGCCCTGTCGGGCTCTGTCGGGCTCTACTGGGCTAAACTGGGCTCTGTCGGGCCCTGTCGGGCCCTGTCGGGCCCTGTCGGGCTCTGTCGGGCTCTACTGGGCTCTGTCGGGTTCTGTCGGGCTCTGTCGGGCCCTGTCGGGCTCTGTCCGGCCCTGTCGGGCTCTGTCGGGCTCTGTCGGGCTCTGTCGGGCCCTGTCGGGCTCTGTCGGGCCCTGTCGGGCTCTGACGGGCCCTGTCGGGCTCTGTCGGGCTCTGTCGGGCTCTGCTGGGCCCTGTCGGGCTCTGTCGGGCTCTGTCGGGTTCTGTCGGGCCCTGTCGGGCTCTGTCGGGCTCTGTCGGGCTCTGCTGGGCCCTGTCGGGCTCTGTCGGGCTCTGTCGGGCTCTGTCGGGCTCTGTCGGGCTCTGCTGGGCCCTGTCGGGCTCTGTCGGGCTCTGTCGGGCTCTGTCGGGCCCTGTCGGGCCCTGTCGGGCTCTGTCGGGCCCTGTCGGGCTCTGTCGGGCTCTACTGGGCCCTGTCGGGCTCTGTCGGGCTCTACTGGGCTAAACTGGGCCCTGTCGGGCCCTGTCGGGCCCTGTCGGGCCCTGTCGGGCTCTGTCGGGCTCTGTCGGGCTCTGTCGGGCTCTACTGGGCTCTGTCGGGCTCTACTGGGCTCTGTCGGGCTCTACTGGGCTCTACTGGGCCCTGTCGGGCTCTGTCGGGCTCTGTCGGGCTCTGTCGGGCTCTGTCGGGCTCTACTGGGCCCTGTCGGGCCCTGTCGGGCTCTGTCGGGCTCTGTCGGGCCCTGTCGGGCTCTGTCGGGCTCTGTCGGGCTCTGTCGGGCTCTACTGGGCTCTGTCGGGCTCTACTGGGCCCTGTCGGGCCCTGTCGGGCTCTGTCGGGCTCAGTCGGGCTCTGTCGGGCTCAACTGGTCTCTGTCGGGCTCTGTCGGGTTCTGTCGGGCTCTGTCGGGCTCTGTCGGGCTCTGTCGGGCTCTACTGGGCTTTACTGGGCTCTGTCGGGCTCTGTCGGGCTCTACTGGGCCCTGTCGGGCTCTGTCGGGCTCTGTCGGGCTCTGTCGGGCCCTGTCGGGCTCTGTCGGGCTCTGTCGGGCTCTGTCGGGCTCTACTGGGCTCTGTCGGGCTCTGTCGGGCTCTGTCGGGCTCTGTCGGGCTCTACTGGGCCCTGTCGGGCCCTGTCGGGCTCTGTCGGGCTCTGTCGGGCTCTGTCGGGCTCAACTGGTCTCTGTCGGGCTCTGTCGGGCTCTGTCGGGCTCTGTCGGGCTCTGTCGGGCTCAACTGGTCTCTGTCGGGCTCTGTCGGGCTCTGTCGGGCTCTGTCGGGCTCTGTCGGGCTCTACTGGGCTCTACTGGGCTCTGTCGGGCTCTGTCGGGCTCTACTGGGCCCTGTCGGGCTCTGTCGGGCTCTGTCAGGCCCTGTCGGGCTCTGTCGGGCTCTGTCGGGCTCTGTCGGGCTCTACTGGGCTCTGTCGGGCTCTGTCGGGCTCTGTCGGGCTCTACTGGGCCCTGTCGGGCTCTGTCGGGCCCTGTCGGGCCCTGTCGGGCTCTGTCGGGCTCTGTCGGGCTCTGTCGGGCTCTGTCGGGCTCTACTGGGCTCTGTCGGGCTCTACTGGGCTCTACTGGGCCCTGTCGGGCTCTCTCGGGCTCTGTCGGGCTCTGTCGGGCTCTACTGGGCCCTGTCGGGCTCTGTCGGGCTCTGTCGGGCTCTGCTGGGTCCTGTCGGGCTCTGTCGGACTCTGTCGGGCTCTGTCGGGCCCTGTCGGGCTCTGTCGGGCTCTACTGGGCCCTGTCGGGTCCTGTCGGGCTCTGTCGGGCTCTGTCGGGCTCTGTCGGGCTCTACTGGGCTCTGTCGGGCCCTGTCGGGCTCTGTCGGGCTCTGTCGGGCCCTGTCGGGTTCTGTCGGGCTCTGTCGGGCTCTGTCGGGCTCTACTGGGCCCTGTCGGGCTCTGTCGGGCTCTGTCGGGCCCTGTCGGGCCCTGTCGGGCTCTGTCGGGCCCTGTCGGGCTCTGTCGGGCTCTGTCGGGCTCTGTCGGGCTCTGCTGGGTCCTGTCGGGCTCTGTCGGACTCTGTCGGGCCCTGTCGGGCCCTGTCGGGCTCTGTCGGGCTCTGTCGGTCCCTGTCGGGCTCTGTCGGGCTCTACTGGGCCCTGTCGGGCCCTGTCGCGCCCTGTCGGGCTCTGTCGGGCTCTACTGGGCCCTGTCGGGTTCTGTCGGGCTCTGTCGGGCTCTGTCGGGCTCTGTCGGGCTCTACTGGGCCCTGTCGGGCCCTGTCGGGCCCTGTCGGGCTCTGTCGGGCTCTGTCGGGCCCTGTCGGGCCCTGTCGGGCTCTGTCGGGCTCTACTGGGCCCTGTCGGGCTCTGTCGGGCTCTGTCGGGCTCTGTCGGGCCCTGTCGTGCTCTGTCGGGCTCTGTCGGGCCCTGTTGGGCTCTGACGGACTCTGTCGGGCTCTGCTGGGCCCTGTCGGGCTCTGTCGGGCTCTGTCGGGCTCTGTCGGGCTCTGTCGGGCCCTGTCGGGCTCTGTCGGGCTCTGTCAGGCCCTGTCGGGCTCTGTCGGGCTCTACTGGGCCCTGTCGGGCCCTGTCGGGCTCTGTCGGGCTCTACTGGGCTAAACTGGGCTCTGTCGGGCCCTGTCGGGCCCTGTCGGGCCCTGTCGGGCTCTGTCGGGCTCTACTGGGCTCTGTCGGGCTCTGTCGGGCTCTGTCGGGCCCTGTCGGGCTCTGTCCGGCCCTGTCGGGCTCTGTCGGGCTCTGTCGGGCTCTGTCGGGCCCTGTCGGGCTCTGTCGGGCCCTGTCGGGCTCTGACGGGCCCTGTCGGGCTCTGTCGGGCTCTGTCGGGCTCTGCTGGGCCCTGTCGGGCTCTGTCGGGCTCTGTCGGGTTCTGTCGGGCCCTGTCGGGCTCTGTCGGGCTCTGTCGGGCTCTGCTGGGCCCTGTCGGGCTCTGTCCGGCTCTGTCGGGCTCTGTCGGGCTCTGTCGGGCTCTGCTGGGCCCTGTCGGGCTCTGTCGGGCTCTGTCGGGCTCTGTCGGGCCCTGTCGGGCCCTGTCGGGCTCTGTCGGGCCCTGTCGGGCTCTGTCGGGCTCTACTGGGCCCTGTCGGGCTCTGTCGGGCTCTACTGGGCTAAACTGGGCCCTGTCGGGCCCTGTCGGGCCCTGTCGGGCCCTGTCGGGCTCTGTCGGGCTCTGTCGGGCTCTGTCGGGCTCTACTGGGCTCTGTCGGGCTCTACTGGGCTCTGTCGGGCTCTACTGGGCTCTACTGGGCCCTGTCGGGCTCTGTCGGGCTCTGTCGGGCTCTGTCGGGCTCTGTCGGGCTCTACTGGGCCCTGTCGGGCCCTGTCGGGCTCTGTCGGGCTCTGTCGGGCCCTGTCGGGCTCTGTCGGGCTCTGTCTGGCTCTGTCGGGCTCTACTGGGCTCTGTCGGGCTCTACTGGGCCCTGTCGGGCCCTGTCGGGCTCTGTCGGGCTCTGTCGGGCTCTGTCGGGCTCAACTGGTCTCTGTCGGGCTCTGTCGGGTTCTGTCGGGCTCTGTCGGGCTCTGTCGGGCTCTGTCGGGCTCTACTGGGCTTTACTGGGCTCTGTCGGGCTCTGTCGGGCTCTACTGGGCCCTGTCGGGCTCTGTCGGGCTCTGTCGGGCTCTGTCGGGCCCTGTCGGGCTCTGTCGGGCTCTGTCGGGCTCTGTCGGGCTCTACTGGGCTCTGTCGGGCTCTGTCGGGCTCTGTCGGGCTCTGTCGGGCTCTACTGGGCCCTGTCGGGCCCTGTCGGGCTCTGTCGGGCTCTGTCGGGCTCTGTCGGGCTCAACTGGTCTCTGTCGGGCTCTGTCGGGCTCTGTCGGGCTCTGTCGGGCTCTGTCGGGCTCAACTGGTCTCTGTCGGGCTCTGTCGGGCTCTGTCGGGCTCTGTCGGGCTCTGTCGGGCTCTACTGGGCTCTACTGGGCTCTGTCGGGCTCTGTCGGGCTCTACTGGGCCCTGTCGGGCTCTGTCGGGCCCTGTCGGGCCCTGTCGGGCTCTGTCGGGCTCTGTCGGGCTCTGTCGGGCTCTGTCGGGCTCTACTGGGCTCTGTCGGGCTCTACTGGGCTGTACTGGGCCCTGTCGGGCTCTGTCGGGCTCTGTCGGGCTCTGTCGGGCTCTACTGGGCCCTGTCGGGCTCTGTCGGGCTCTGTCGGGCTCTGCTGGGTCCTGTCGGGCTCTGTCGGACTCTGTCGGGCTCTGTCGGGCCCTGTCGGGCTCTGTCGGGCTCTACTGGGCCCTGTCGGGTCCTGTCGGGCTCTGTCGGGCTCTGTCGGGCTCTGTCGGGCTCTACTGGGCTAAACTGGGCTCTGTCGGGCCCTGTCGGGCCCTGTCGGGCTCTGTCGGGCTCTGTCGGGCCCTGTCGGGCTCTGTCGGGCCCTGTCGGGCTCTGTCGGGCTCTGTTGGGCTCTGTCGGGCTCAACTGGTCTCTGTCGGGCTCTGTCGGGCTCTACTGGGCTCTACTGGGCTCTGTCGGGCTCTGTCGGGCTCTACTGGGCCCTGTCGGGCTCTGTCGGGCTCTGTCAGGCCCTGTCGGGCTCTGTCGGGCTCTGTCGGGCTCTGTCGGGCTCTGTCGGGCTCTACTGGGCTCTGTCGGGCTCTGTCGGGCTCTGTCGGGCTCTACTGGGCCCTGTCGGGCTCTGTCGGGCCCTGTCGGGCTCTGTCGGGCTCTGTCGGGCTCTGTCGGGCTCTACTGGGCCCTGTCGGGCTCTGTCGGGCTCTGTCGGGCTCTGTCGGGCTCTGTCGGGCTCTGCTGGGTCCTGTCGGGCTCTGTCGGGCTCTGTCGGGCCCTGTCGGGCTCTGTCGGGCTCTACTGGGCCCTGTCGGGTCCTGTCGGGCTCTGTCGGGCTCTACTGGGCTAAACTGGGCTCTGTCGGGCCCTGTCGGGCCCTGTCGGGCCCTGTCGGGCTCTGTCGGGCTCTGTCGGGCTCTGTCGGGCTCTGTCAGGCTCTACTGGGCCCTGTCGGGCTCTGTCGGGCTCTGTCGGGCTCTGTCGGGCTCTGTCGGGCTCTACTGGGCCATGTCGGGCCCTGTTGGGCTCTGTCTGGCCCTGTCGGGCCCTGTCGGGCTCTGTCAGGCTCTGTCGGGCTCTGTCGGGCTCTACTGGGCCCTGTCGGGCCCTGTCGGGACCTGTCGGGCCCTGTCGGGCTCTGTCGGGCTCTACTGGGCTAAACTGGGCTCTGTCGGGCCCTGTCGGGCCCTGTCGGGCCCTGTCGGGCTCTGTCGGGCCCTGTCGGGCCCTGTCGGGCTCTGTCGGGCTCTGTCGGGCTCTGTCGGGCTCTACTGGGCCCTGTCGGGCTCTGTCGGGCTCTGTCGGGCTCTGTCGGGCTCTGTCGGGCTCTACTGGGCCCTGTCGGGCCCTGTTGGGCTCTGTCTGGCCCTGTCGGGCCCTGTCGGGCTCTGTCAGGCTCTGTCGGGCTCTGTCGGGCTCTACTGGGCCCTGTCGGGCCCTGTCGGGACCTGTCGGGCTCTACTGGGCTCTACTGGGCTCTGTCGGGCTCTGTCGGGCTCTACTGGGCCCTATCGGGCCCTGTCGGGCCCTGTCGGGCTCTATCGGGCCCTGTCGGGCCCCGTCGGGCTCTGTCAGGCTCTGTCGGGCTCTGTCGGGCTCTACTGGGCTCTACTGGGCTCTGTCGGGCTCTGTCGGGGTCTACTGTGCCCTGTCGGGCCCTGTCGGGCCCTGTCGGGCTCTGTCGGGCTCTACTGGGCTCTCTCGGGCTCTGTCGGGCTCTGTCGGGACCTGTTGGCCTCTGTCGGGCTCTGTCGGGCTCTGTCGGGCTCTGTCGGGCTCTACTGGGCCCTGTCGGGCTCTGTCGGGCTCTGTCAGGCCCTATCGGGCTCTGTCGGGCTCTGTCGGGCTCTGTCGGGCTCTACTGGGCTCTGTCGGGCTCTGTCGGGCTCTGTCGGGCTCTACTGGGCCCTGTCGGGCTCTGTCGGGCCCTGTCGGGCTCTGTCGGGCTCTGTCGGGCTCTGTCGGGCTCTACTGGGCCCTGTCGGGCTCTGTCGGGCTCTGTCGGGCTCTGCTGGGTCCTGTCGGGCTCTGTCGGGCTCTGTCGGGCCCTGTCGGGCTCTGTCGGGCTCTACTGGGCCCTGTCGGGTCCTGTCGGGCTCTGTCGGGCTCTGTCGGGCTCTACTGGGCTAAACTGGGCTCTGTCGGGCCCTGTCGGGCCCTGTCGGGCCCTGTCGGGCTCTGTCGGGCCCTGTCGGGCTCTGTCGGGCCCTGTCGGGCCCTGTCGGGCTCTGTCGGGCTCTGTCGGGCTCTACTGGGCCCTGTCGGGCTCTGTCGGGATCTGTCGGACTCTGTCGGGCTCTACTGGGCCCTGTCAGGCCCTGTTGGGCTCTGTCTGGCCCTGTCGGGCCCTGTCGGGCTCTCTCAGGCTCTGTCGGGCTCTGTCGGGCTCTACTGGGCCCTGTCGGGACCTGTCGGGCTCTACTGGGCTCTACTGGGCTCTGTCGGGCTCTGTCGGGCTCTAATGGGCTCTGTCGGGCTCTGTCGGGCCCTGTCGGGCTCTGTCGGGCTCTGTCGGGCTCTGTCGGGCTCTACTGGGCTCTAGTGGGCTCTGTCGGGCTCTGTCGGGGTCTACTGTGCCCTGTCGTTCCCTGTCGGGCCCTGTCGGGCTCTGTCGGGCTCTACTGGGCTCTGTCGGGCTCTGTCGGGCTCTGTCGGGCCCTGTCGGGCTCTGTCGGGCCCTGTCGGGCTCTGTCGGGCTCTGTCGGGCTCTGTCGGGCCCTGTCGGGCCCTGTCGGGCTCTGTCGGGCTCTACTGGGCTCTGTCGGGCTCTGTCGGGCTCTGTCGGGCCCTGTCGGGCTCTGTCGGGCTCTGTCGGGCCCTGTCGGGCTCTGTCGGGCCCTGTCGGGCCCTGTCGGGCTCTGTCGGGCTCTGTCGGGCCCTGTCGGGCTCTGTCGGGCTCTACTGGGCCCTGTCGGGCTCTGTCGGGCTCTGTCGGGCTCTGTCGGGCTCTGTCGGGCCCTGTCGGGCTCTGTTGGGCTCTACTGGGCCCTGTCGGGCCCTGTCGGGCTCTGTCGGGCTCTGTCGGGCCCTGTCGGGCTCTGTCGGGCCCTGTCGGGCCCTGTCGGGCTCTGTCGGGCCCTGTCGGGCTCTGTCGGGCTCTACTGGGCTCTGTCGGGCTCTGTCGGGCCCTGTCGGGCCCTGTCGGGCCCTGTCGGGCTCTGTCGGGCTCTACTGGGCCCTGTCGGGCCCTGTCGGGCTCTGTCGGGCTCTGTCGGGCCCTGTCGGGCTCTGTCGGGCCCTGTCGGGCTCTGTCGGACTCTGTCGGGCTCTGCTGGGCCCTGTCGGGCCCTGTCGGGCTCTGTCGGGCCCTGTCGGGCTCTGTCGGGCTCTACTGGGCCCTGTTGGGCTCTGTCGGGCTCTGTCGGGCTCTGTCGGGCTCTACTGGGCTAAACTGGGCTCTGTCGGGCCCTGTCGGGCCCTGTCGGGCCCTGTCGGGCTCTGTCGGGCTCTGTCGGGCTCTGTCGGCCTCTGTCGGGCCCTGTCGGGCCCTGTCGGGCTCTGTCGGGCCCTGTCGGGCCCTGTCGGGCCCTGTCGGGCCCTGTCGGGATCTGTCGGGCTCTGTCGGGCTCTACTGGGCTCTGTCGGGCTCTGTCGGGCTCTGTCGGGCTCTACTGGGCCCTGTCGGGCTCTGTCAGGCTCTGTCGGGCCCTGTCGGGCTCTGTCGGGCTCTGTCGGGCTCTGTCGGGCTCTACTGGGCCCTGTCGGGCTCTGTCGGGCTCTGTCGGGCTCTGTCGGGCCCTGTCGGGCTCTGTCGGGCCCTGTCGGGCTCTGTCGGGCTCAACTGGTCTCTGTCGGGCTCTGTCGGGCTCTGTCGGGCTCTACTGGGCTCTGTCGGGCTCTGTCGGGCTCTACTGGGCCCTGTCGGGCTCTGTCGGGCTCTGTCGGGCCCTGTCAGGCTCTGTCGGGCTCTGTCGGCCTCTGTCGGGCTCTACTGGGCTCTGTCGGGCTCTGTCGGTCTCTGTCGGGCTCTACTGGGCCCTGTCGGGCTCTGTCGGGCCCTGTCGGGCCCTGTCGGGCTCTGTCGGGCTCTGTCGGGCTCTGTCGGGCTCAACTGGTCTCTGTCGGGCCCCGTCGGGCCCCGTCGGGCTCTGTCGGGCTCTGTCGGGCTCTACTGGGCTCTGTCGGGCTCTGTCGGGCTCTGTCGGGCTCTGTCAGGCCCTGTCGGGCCCTGTCGGGCTCTGTCGGGCTCTGTCGGGTTCTGTCGGGCTCTGTCGGGCTCTGTCGGGCTCTGTCGGGCTCTACTGGGCTCTGTCGGGCTCTACTGGGCTCTGTCGGGCTCTGTCGGGCTCTGTCGGGCTCTACTGGGCTCTGTCGGGCTCTGTCGGGCTCTGTCGGGCTCTGTCAGGCCCTGTCGGGCCCTGTCGGGCTCTGTCGGGCCCTGTCGGGCCCTGCCGGGCTCTGTCGGGCTCTGTCGGGCCCTGTCGGGTTCTGTCGGGCTCTGTCGGGCTCTGTCGGGCTCTACTGGGCCCTGTCGGGCTCTGTCGGGCCCTGTCGGGCCCTGTCGGGCTCTGTCGGGCCCTGTCGGGCCCTGTCGGGCTCTGTCGGGCTCTGTCGGGCTCTGTCGGGCTCTGTCGGGCCCTGTCGGACTCTGTCGGGCCCTGTCGGGCTCTGTCGGGCTCTGTCGGGCTCTGTCGGGCTCTGCTGGGTCCTGTCGGGCTCTGTCGGACTCTGTCGGGCCCTGTCGGGCCCTGTCGGGCTCTGTCGGGCTCTGTCGGGCTCTGTCGGGCTCTGTCGGGCTCTACTGGGCCCTGTCGGGCCCTGTCGGGCTCTGTCGGGCTCTGTCGGGCCCTGTCGGGCCCTGTCGGGCTCTGTCGGGCTCTGTCGGGCTCTGTCGGGCTCTACTGGGCTCTGTCGGGCTCTGTCGGGCTCTGTCGGGCTCTACTGGGCTCTGTCGGGCTCTGTCGGGCCCTGTCGGGCCCTGTCGGGCTCTGTCGGGCTCTGTCGGGCCCTGTCGGGCTCTGTCGGGCTCTGTCGGGCTCTGTCGGGCTCTACTGGGCCCTGTCGGGCTCTGTCGGGCTCTGTCGGGCCCTGTCGGGCTCTGTCGCGCTCTGTCGGGCTCTGTCGGGCTCTGTCGGGCCCTGTCGGGCTCTGTCGGGCTCTGTCGGGCTCTGTCGGGCTCTGTCGGGCTCTACTGGGCTCTGTCGGGCTCTGTCGGGCTCTGTCGGGCTCTGTCGGGCTCTACTGGGCCCTGTCGGGCTCTGTCGGGCCCTGTCGGGCTCTGTCGGGCTCTGTCGGGCTCTGTCGGGCTCTACTGGGCCCTGTCGGGCTCTGTCGGGCTCTGTCGGGCTCTGCTGGGTCCTGTCGGGCTCTGTCGGGCTCTGTCGGGCCCTGTCGGGCTCTGTCGGGCTCTACTGGGCCCTGTCGGGTCCTGTCGGGCTCTGTCGGGCTCTGTCGGGCTCTACTGGGCTAAACTGGGCTCTGTCGGGCCCTGTCGGGCCCTGTCGGGCTCTACTGGGCCCTGTCGGGCCCTGTCGGGCTCTGTCGGGCCCTGTCGGGCCCTGTCGGGCCCTGTCGGGCTCTGTCGGGCTATGTCGGGCTCTGTCGGGCTCTACTGGGCCCTGTCGGGCTCTGTCAGGCTCTGTCGGGCCCTGTCGGGCTCTGTCGGGCTCTGTCGGGCTCTGTCGGGCTCTACTGGGCCCTGTCGGGCTCTGTCGGGCTCTGTCGGGCTCTGTCGGGCCCTGTCGGGCTCTGTCGGGCCCTGTCGGGCTCTGTCGGGCTCAACTGGTCTCTGTCGGGCTCTGTCGGGCTCTGTCGGGCTCTACTGGGCTCTGTCGGGCTCTGTCGGGCTCTACTGGGCCCTGTCGGGCTCTGTCGGGCTCTGTCGGGCCCTGTCAGGCTCTGTCGGGCTCTGTCGGCCTCTGTCGGGCTCTACTGGGCTCTGTCGGGCTCTGTCGGTCTCTGTCGGGCTCTACTGGGCCCTGTCGGGCTCTGTCGGGCCCTGTCGGGCCCTGTCGGGCTCTGTCGGGCTCTGTCGGGCTCTGTCGGGCTCAACTGGTCTCTGTCGGGCCCCGTCGGGCCCCGTCGGGCTCTGTCGGGCTCTGTCGGGCTCTACTGGGCTCTGTCGGGCTCTGTCGGGCTCTGTCGGGCTCTGTCAGGCCCTGTCGGGCCCTGTCGGGCTCTGTCGGGCTCTGTCGGGTTCTGTCGGGCTCTGTCGGGCTCTGTCGGGCTCTGTCGGGCTCTACTGGGCTCTGTCGGGCTCTACTGGGCTCTGTCGGGCTCTGTCGGGCTCTGTCGGGCTCTACTGGGCTCTGTCGGGCTCTGTCGGGCTCTGTCGGGCTCTGTCAGGCCCTGTCGGGCCCTGTCGGGCTCTGTCGGGCCCTGTCGGGCCCTGCCGGGCTCTGTCGGGCTCTGTCGGGCCCTGTCGGGTTCTGTCGGGCTCTGTCGGGCTCTGTCGGGCTCTACTGGGCCCTGTCGGGCTCTGTCGGGCCCTGTCGGGCCCTGTCGGGCTCTGTCGGGCCCTGTCGGGCCCTGTCGGGCTCTGTCGGGCTCTGTCGGGCTCTGTCGGGCTCTGTCGGGCCCTGTCGGACTCTGTCGGGCCCTGTCGGGCTCTGTCGGGCTCTGTCGGGCTCTGTCGGGCTCTGCTGGGTCCTGTCGGGCTCTGTCGGACTCTGTCGGGCCCTGTCGGGCCCTGTCGGGCTCTGTCGGGCTCTGTCGGGCTCTGTCGGGCTCTACTGGGCCCTGTCGGGCCCTGTCGGGCTCTGTCGGGCTCTGTCGGGCCCTGTCGGGCCCTGTCGGGCTCTGTCGGGCTCTGTCGGGCTCTGTCGGGCTCTACTGGGCTCTGTCGGGCTCTGTCGGGCTCTGTCGGGCTCTACTGGGCTCTGTCGGGCTCTGTCGGGCCCTGTCGGGCCCTGTCGGGCTCTGTCGGGCTCTGTCGGGCCCTGTCGGGCTCTGTCGGGCTCTGTCGGGCTCTGTCGGGCTCTACTGGGCCCTGTCGGGCTCTGTCGGGCTCTGTCGGGCCCTGTCGGGCTCTGTCGCGCTCTGTCGGGCTCTGTCGGGCTCTGTCGGGCCCTGTCGGGCTCTGTCGGGCTCTGTCGGGCTCTGTCGGGCTCTGTCGGGCTCTACTGGGCTCTGTCGGGCTCTGTCGGGCTCTGTCGGGCTCTGTCGGGCTCTACTGGGCCCTGTCGGGCTCTGTCGGGCCCTGTCGGGCTCTGTCGGGCTCTGTCGGGCTCTGTCGGGCTCTACTGGGCCCTGTCGGGCTCTGTCGGGCTCTGTCGGGCTCTGCTGGGTCCTGTCGGGCTCTGTCGGGCTCTGTCGGGCCCTGTCGGGCTCTGTCGGGCTCTACTGGGCCCTGTCGGGTCCTGTCGGGCTCTGTCGGGCTCTGTCGGGCTCTACTGGGCTAAACTGGGCTCTGTCGGGCCCTGTCGGGCCCTGTCGGGCTCTACTGGGCCCTGTCGGGCCCTGTCGGGCTCTGTCGGGCCCTGTCGGGCCCTGTCGGGCCCTGTCGGGCTCTGTCGGGCTATGTCGGGCTCTGTCGGGCTCTACTGGGCCCTGTCGGGCTCTGTCGGGCTCTGTCGGGCTCTGTCGGGCTCTACTGGGCCCTGTCGGGCCCTGTCGGGACCTGTCGGGCTCTACTGGGCTCTACTGGGCTCTGTCGGGCTCTGTCGGGCTCTACTGGGCTCTGTCGGGCTCTGTCGGGCTCTACTGGGCCCTGTCGGGCCCTGTCGGGCCCTGTCGCGCTCTGTCGGGCCCTGTCGGGCCCCGTCGGGCTCTGTCGGGCTCTGTCTGGCCCTGTCGGGCCCTGTCGGGCTCTGTCAGGCTCTGTCGGGCTCTGTCGGGCTCTACTGGGCCCTGTCGGGCCCTGTCGGGACCTGTCGGGCTCTACTGGGCTCTACTGGGCTCTGTCGGGCTCTGTCGGGCTCTACTGGGCCCTGTCGCGCCCTGTCGGGCCCTGTCGGGCTCTGTCGGGCCCCGTCGGGCCCCGTCGGGCTCTGTCGGGCTCTGTCGGGCTCTGTCGGGCTCTACTGGGCTCTACTGGGCTCTGTCGGGCTCTGTCGGGGTCTACTGTGCCCTGTCGGGCCCTGTCGGGCTCTGTCGGGCCCTGTCGGGCTCTGTCGGGCTCTGTCGGGCTCTGTCGGGCCCTGTCGGGCCCTGTCGGGCTCTGTCGGGCTCTACTGGGCTCTGTCGGGCTCTGTCGGGCTCTGTCGGGCCCTGTCGGGCTCTGTCGGGCTCTGTCGGGCTCTGTCGGGCTTTACTGGGCTCTACTGGGCTCTGTCGGGCTCTGTCGGGCTCTACTGGGCCCTGTCGGGCTCTGTCGGGCTCTGTCAGGCCCTATCGGGCTCTGTCGGGCTCTGTCGGGCTCTGTCGGGCTCTGTCGGTCTCTGTCGGGCTCTACTGGGCTCTGTCGGGCTCTGTCGGGCTCTGTCGGGCTCTGTCGGGCTCTACTGGGCCCTGTCGGGCTCTGTCGGGCCCTGTCGGGCTCTGTCGGGCTCTGTCGGGCTCTGTCGGGCTCTACTGGGCCCTGTCGGGCTCTGTCGGGCTCTGTCGGGCTCTGTCGGGCTCTGCTGGGTCCTGTCGGGCTCTGTCGGGCCCTGTTGGGCTCTGTCGGGCTCTGTCGGGCTCTACTGGGCTCTGTCGGGCTCTGTCGGTCTCTGTCGGGCTCTACTGGGCCCTGTCGGGCCCTGTCGGGCTCTGTCGGGCTCTGTCGGGCTCTGTCGGGCTCAACTGGTCTCTGTCGGGCTCTGTCGGGCTCTGTCGGGCTCTGTCGGGCTCTGTCGGGCTCTACTGGGCTCTACTGGGCTCTGTCGGGCTCTGTCGGGCTCTACTGGGCCGTGTCGGGCTCTGTCGGGCTCTGTCGGGTTCTGTCGGGTTCTGTCGGGCTCTGTCGGGCTCTGTCGGGCTCTGTCGGGCTCTACTGGGCTCTGTCGGGCCCTGTCGGGCCCTGTCGGGCTCTGTCGGGCTCTGTCGGGCCCTGTCGGGTTCTGTCGGGCTCTGTCGGGCTCTGTCGGGCTCTACTGGGCCCTGTCGGGCTCTGTCGGGCTCTGTCGGGCCCTGTCGGGCCCTGTCGGGCTCTGTCGGGCCCTGTCGGGCCCTGTCGGGCTCTGTCGGGCCCTGTCGGGCTCTGTCGGGCTCTGTCGGGCTCTGTCGGGCTCTGTCGGGCTCTGCTGGGTCCTGTCGGGCTCTGTCGGACTCTGTCGGGCCCTGTCGGGCCCTGTCGGGCTCTGTCGGGCTCTGTCGGTCCCTGTCGGGCTCTGTCGGGCTCTACTGGGCCCTGTCGGGCCCTGTCGGGCTCTGTCGGGCTCTGTCGGGCTCTACTGGGCCCTGTCGGGCTCTGTCGGGCTCTGTCGGGCTCTACTGGGCCCTGTCGGGTTCTGTCGGGCTCTGTCGGGCTCTGTCGGGCTCTGTCGGGCTCTACTGGGCCCTGTCGGGCCCTGTCGGGCTCTGTCGGGCTCTGTCGGGCTCTGTCGGGCCCTGTCGGGCTCTGTCGGGCCCTGTCGGGCTCTGTCGGGCTCTGTCGGGCCCTGTCGGGCCCTGTCGGGCTCTGTCGGGCTCTACTGGGCCCTGTCGGGCTCTGTCGGGCTCTGTCGGGCTCTGTCGGGCCCTGTCGTGCTCTGTCGGGCTCTGTCGGGCCCTGTTGGGCTCTGACGGACTCTGTCGGGCTCTGCTGGGCCCTGTCGGGCTCTGTCGGGCTCTGTCGGGCTCTGTCGGGCTCTGTCGGGCCCTGTCGGGCTCTGTCGGGCTCTGTCAGGCCCTGTCGGGCTCTGTCGGGCTCTACTGGGCCCTGTCGGGCCCTGTCGGGCTCTGTCGGGCTCTACTGGGCTAAACTGGGCTCTGTCGGGCCCTGTCGGGCCCTGTCGGGCTCTGTCGGGCCCTGTCGGGCTCTGTCGGGCTCTGTCGGGCTCTGTCGGGCTCTGCTGGGTCCTGTCGGGCTCTGTCGGACTCTGTCGGGCCCTGTCGGGCCCTGTCGGGCTCTGTCGGGCTCTGTCGGTCCCTGTCGGGCTCTGTCGGGCTCTACTGGGCCCTGTCGGGCCCTGTCGGGCTCTGTCGGGCTCTGTCGGGCTCTACTGGGCCCTGTCGGGCCCTGTCGGGCTCTGTCGGGCTCTGTCGGGCTCTGTCGGGCTCTACTGGGCCCTGTCGGGTTCTGTCGGGCTCTGTCGGGCTCTGTCGGGCTCTGTCGGGCTCTACTGGGCCCTGTCGGGCCCTGTCGGGCCCTGTCGGGCTCTGTCGGGCTCTGTCGGGCCCTGTCGGGCTCTGTCGGGCTCTGTCGGGCCCTGTCGGGCCCTGTCGGGCTCTGTCGGGCTCTACTGGGCCCTGTCGGGCTCTGTCGGGCTCTGTCGGGCTCTGTCGGGCCCTGTCGTGCTCTGTCGGGCTCTGTCGGGCCCTGTTGGGCTCTGACGGACTCTGTCGGGCTCTGCTGGGCCCTGTCGGGCTCTGTCGGGCTCTGTCGGGCTCTGTCGGGCTCTGTCGGGCCCTGTCGGGTTCTGTCGGGCTCTGTCAGGCCCTGTCGGGCTCTGTCGGGCTCTACTGGGCCCTGTCGGGCCCTGTCGGGCTCTGTCGGGCTCTACTGGGCTAAACTGGGCTCTGTCGGGCCCTGTCGGGCCCTGTCGGGCCCTGTCGGGCTCTGTCGGGCTCTACTGGGCTCTGTCGGGCTCTGTCGGGCTCTGTCGGGCTCTGTCGGGCCCTGTCGGGCTCTGTCCGGCCCTGTCGGGCTCTGTCGGGCTCTGTCGGGCTCTGTCGGGCCCTGTCGGGCTCTGTCGGGCCCTGTCGGGCTCTGACGGGCCCTGTCGGGCTCTGTCGGGCTCTGTCGGGCTCTGCTGGGCCCTGTCGGGCTCTGTCGGGCTCTGTCGGGCTCTGTCGGGTTCTGTCGGGCCCTGTCGGGCTCTGTCGGGCTCTGTCGGGCTCTGCTGGGCCCTGTCGGGCTCTGTCGGGCTCTGTCGGGCTCTGTCGGGCTCTGCTGGGCCCTGTCGGGCTCTGTCGGGCTCTGTCGGGCCCTGTCGGGCCCTGTCGGGCTCTGTCGGGCCCTGTCGGGCTCTGTCGGGCTCTACTGGGCCCTGTCGGGCTCTGTCGGGCTCTACTGGGCTAAACTGGGCCCTGTCGGGCTCTGTCGGGCTCTGTCGGGCTCTGTCGGGCCCTGTCGGGCCCTGTCGGGCTCTGTCGGGCTCTGTCGGGCTCTATCGGGCTCTACTGGGCTCTGTCGGGCTCTACTGGGCTCTGTCGGGCTCTACTGGGCTCTACTGGGCCCTGTCGGGCTCTGTCGGGCTCTGTCGGGCTCTGTCGGGCTCTGTCGGGCTCTACTGGGCCCTGTCGGGCCCTGTCGGGCTCTGTCGGGCTCTGTCGGGCCCTGTCGGGCTCTGTCGGGCTCTGTCGGGCTCTGTCGGGCTCTACTGGGCTCTGTCGGGCTCTGTCGGGCTCTACTGGGCTCTGTCGGGCTCTACTGGGCCCTGTCGGGCCCTGTCGGGCTCTGTCGGGCTCTGTCGGGCTCTGTCGGGCTCAACTGGTCTCTGTCGGGCTCTGTCGGGTTCTGTCGGGCTCTGTCGGGCTCTGTCGGGCTCTACTGGGCTTTACTGGGCTCTGTCGGGCTCTGTCGGGCTCTACTGGGCCCTGTCGGGCTCTGTCGGGCCCTGTCGGGCTCTGTCGGGATCTGTCGGACTTTGTCGGGCTCTACTGGGCCGTGTCAGGCCCTATCGGGCTCTGTCTGGCCCTGTCGGGCCCTGTCGGGCTCTCTCAGGCTCTGTCGGGCTCTGTCGGGCTCTACTGGGCCCTGTCGGGACCTGTCGGGCTCTACTGGGCTCTACTGGGCTCTGTCGGGCTCTGTCGGGCTCTACTGGGCCCTTTCGGGCCCTGTCGGGCTCTGTCGGGCCCTGTCGGGCCCTGTCGGGCTCTGTCGGGCTCTGTCGGGCTCTACTGGGCTCTACTGGGCTCTGTCGGGCTCTGTCGGCGTCTACTGTGCCCTGTCGTTCCCTGTCGGGCCCTGTCGGGCTCTGTCGGGCTCTACTGGGCTCTGTCGGGCCCTGTCGGGCTCTGTCGGGCTCTGTCGGGCTCTGTCGGGCCCTGTCGGGCCCTGTCGGGCTCTGTCGGGCTCTACTGGGCCCTGTCGGGCCCTGTCGGGCTCTGTCGGGCTCTGTCGGGCCCTGTCGGGCTCTGTCGGGCCCTGTCGGGCCCTGTCGGGCTCTGTCGGGCTCTGTCGGGCCCTGTCGGGCTCTGTCGGGCTCTACTGGGCCCTGTCGCGCTCTGTCGGGCTCTGTCGGGCTCTGTCGGGCTCTGTCGGGCCCTGTCGGGCCCTGTCGGGCTCTGTCGGGCTCTGTCGGGCTCTGTTGGGCTCTGTCGGGCCCTGTCGGGCCCTGTCGGGCTCTGTCGGGCTCTGTCGGGCTCTGTCGGGCTCTGTCGGGCTCTACTGGGCTCTGTCGGGCTCTGTCGGGCTCTGTCGGGCTCTACTGGGCTCTGTCGGGCTCTGTCGGGCCCTGTCGGGCCCTGTCGGGCCCTGTCGGGCCCTGTCGGGCTCTACTGGGCCCTGTCGGGCCCTGTCGGGCTCTGTCGGGCTCGGTCGGGCCCTGTCGGGCTCTGTCGGGCCCTGTCGGGCTCTGTCGGACTCTGTCGGGCTCTGCTGGGCCCTGTCGGGCCCTGTCGGGCTCTGTCGGGCCCTGTCGGGCTCTGTCGGGCTCTACTGGGCCCTGTTGGGCTCTGTCGGGCTCTGTCGGGCTCTGTCGGGCTCTACTGGGCTAAACTGGGCTCTGTCGGGCCCTGTCGGGCCCTGTCGGGCTCTGTCGGGCTCTGTCGGGCTCTGTCGGCCTCTGTCGGGCCCTGTCGGGCCCTGTCGGGCTCTGTCGGGCCCTGTCGGGCCCTGTCGGGCCCTGTCGGGCTCTGTCGGGCTCTGTCGGGCTCTACTGGGCTCTGTCGGGCTCTGTCGGGCTCTGTCGGGATCTACTGGACCCTGTCGGGCTCTGTCAGGCTCTGTCGGGCCCTGTCGGGCTCTGTCGGGCTCTGTCGGGCTCTGTCGGGCTCTACTGGGCCCTGTCGGGCTCTGTCGGGCTCTGTCGGGCTCTGTCGGGCTCAACTGGTCTCTGTCGGGCTCTGTCGGGCTCTGTCGGGCTCTGTCGGGCTCTACTGGGCTCTACTGGGCTCTGTTGGGCTCTGTCGGGCTCTACTGGGCCCTGTCGGGCTCTGTCGGGCTCTGTCGGGCCCTGTCAGGCTCTGTCGGGCTCTGTCGGCCTCTGTCAGGCTCTACTGGGCCCTGTCGGGCTCTGTCGGGCCCTGTCGGGCTCTGTCGGGCTCTGTCGGGCTCTGTCGGGCTCAACTGGTCTCTGTCGGGCCCCGTCGGGCTCTGTCGGGCTCTGTCGGGCTCTGTCGGGCTCTACTGGGCTCTACTGGGCTCTGTCGGGCTCTGTCGGGCTCTGTCGGGCTCTGTCAGGCCCTGTCGGGCCCTGTCGGGCTCTGTCGGGCTCTGTCGGGTTCTGTCGGGTTCTGTCGGGCTCTGTCGGGCTCAGTCGGGCTCTACTGGGCTCTGTCGGGCCCTGTCGGGCCCTGTCGGGCCCTGCCGGGCTCTGTCGGGCTCTGTCGGGCCCTGTCGGGCCCTGTCGGGCTCTGTCGGGCTCTACTGGGCCCTGTCGGGCTCTGTCGGGCTCTGTCGGGCCCTGTCGGACTCTGTCGGACTCTGTCGGGCCCTGTCGGGCTCTGTCGGGCTCTGTCGGGCTCTGTCGGGCTCTGCTGGGTCCTGTCGGGCTCTGTCGGACTCTGTCGGGCCCTGTCGGGCCCTGTCGGGCTCTGTCGGGCTCTGTCGGGCCCTGTCGGGCTCTGTCGGGCTCTGTCGGGCTCTACTGGGCCCTGTCGGGCCCTGTCGGGCTCTGTCGGGCTCTGTCGGGCTCTGTCGGGCTCTTCTGGGCCCTGTCGGGCCCTGTCGGGCTCTGTCGGACTCTGTCGGGCTCTACTGGGCCCTGTCGGGTTCTGTCGGGCTCTGTCGGGCTCTGTCGGGCTCTGTCGGGCTCTACTGGGCCCTGTCGGGCTCTACTGGGCCCTGTCGGGCCCTGTCGGGCTCTGTCGGGCTCTGTCGGGCCCTGTCGGGCTCTGTCGGGCCCTGTCGGGCTCTGTCGGGCTCTGTCGGGCTCTGTCGGGCTCTACTGGGCTCTGTCGGGCTCTGTCGGGCTCTGTCGGGCTCTACTGGGCTCTGTCGGGCCCTGTCGGGCCCTGTCGGGCTCTGTCGGGCTCTGTCGGGCTCTGTCGGGCCCTGTCGGGCTCTGTCGGGCTCTGTCGGGCTCTGTCGGGCTCTACTGGGCCCTGTCGGGCTCTGTCGGGCTCTGTCGGGCCCTGTCGGGCTCTGTCGCGCTCTGTCGGGCTCTGTCGGGCTCTACTGGGCCCTGTCGGGCTCTGTCGGGCTCTACTGGGCCCTGTCGGGTTCTGTCGGGCTCTACTGGGCTCTGTCGGGCCCTGTCGGGCCCTGTCGGGCCCTGTCGGGCTCTGTCGGGCTCTGTCGGGCTCTGTCGGGCTCTCCTGGGCTCTGTCGGGCTCTGTCGGGCTCTGTCGGGCTCTACTGGGCTCTGTCGGTCCCTGTCGGGCTCTGTCGGGCTCTACTGGGCCCTGTCGGGCCCTGTCGGGCTCTGTCGGGCTCTGTCGGGCTCTACTGGGCCCTGTCGGGCCCTGTCGGGCTCTGTCGGGCTCTGTCGGGCTCTGTCGGGCTCTACTGGGCCCTGTCGGGTTCTGTCGGGCTCTGTCGGGCTCTGTCGGGCTCTGTCGGGCTCTACTGGGCCCTGTCGGGCCCTGTCGGGCTCTGTCGGGCTCTGTCGGGCTCTGTCGGGCCCTGTCGGGCTCTGTCGGGCTCTGTCGGGCCCTGTCGGGCTCTGTCGGGCTCTGTCGGGCTCTGTCGGGCCCTGTCGGGCTCTGTCCGGCCCTGTCGGGCTCTGTCGGGCTCTACTGGGCCCTGTCGGGCCCTGTCGGGCTCTGTCGGGCTCTGTCGGGCCCTGTCGGGCTCTGACGGGCCCTGTCGGGCTCTGTCGGGCTCTGTCGGGCTCTGCTGGGCCCTGTCGGGCTCTGTCGGGCTCTGTCGGGCCCTGTCGGGCCCTGTCGGGCTCTGTCGGGCTCTGCTGGGCCCTGTCGGGCTCTGTCGGGCTCTGTCGGGCTCTGTCGGGCTCTACTGGGCCCTGTCGGGCTCTGTCGGGCTCTGTCGGGCTCTGTCGGGCTCTGTCGGGCTCTACTGGGCCCTGTCGGGCCCTGTCGGGCTCTGTCTGGCCCTGTCGGGCCCTGTCGGGCTCTGTCAGGCTCTGTCGGGCTCTGTCGGGCTCTACTGGGCCCTGTCGGGCCCTGTCGGGACCTGTCGGTATCTACTGGGCTCTACTGGGCTCTGTCGGGCTCTGTCGGGCTCTACTGGGCCCTGTCGGGCCCTGTCGGGCCCTGTCGGGCCCTGTCGGGCTCTGTCGGGCTCTGTCGGGCCCTGTCGGGCTCTGTCGGGCTCTGTCGGGCTCTGTCGGGCTCTACTGGGCTCTGTCGGGCTCTGTCGGGCTCTGTCGGGCTCTGTCGGGCTCTACTGGGCCCTGTCGGGCCCTGTCGGGCTCTACTGGGCTCTGTCGGGCTCTCTCGGGCTCTGTCGCGCTCTGTCGGGCTCTGTCGGGCTCTACTGGGCCCTGTCGGGCTCTGTCGGGCTCTACTGGGCCCTGTCGGGCTCTGTCGGGCTCTACTGGGCCCTGTCGCGCTCTGTCGGGCTCTGTCGGGCTCTGTCGGGCTCTGTCGGGCCCTGTCGGGCCCTGTCGGGCTCTGTCGGGCTCTGTCGGGCTCTGTTGGGCTCTGTCGGGCCCTGACGGGCCCTGTCGGGCTCTGTCGGGCCCTGTCGGGCCCTGTCGGGCTCTGTCGGGCTCTGTCGGGCTCTGTCGGGCTCTGTCGGGCTCTGTCGGGCTCTACTGGGCTCTGTCGGGCTCTGTCGGGCTCTGTCGGGCTCTACTGGGCTCTGTCGGGCTCTGTCGGGCCCTGTCGGGCCCTGTCGGGCCCTGTCGGGCTCTGTCGGGCTCTACTGGGCCCTGTCGGGCCCTGTCGGGCTCTGTCGGGCTCGGTCGGGCCCTGTCGGGCTCTGTCGGGCCCTGTCGGGCTCTGTCGGACTCTGTCGGGCTCTGCTGGGCCCTGTCGGGCCCTGTCGGGCTCTGTCGGGCCCTGTCGGGCTCTGTCGGGCCCTGTCAGGCTCTGTCGGGCTCTACTGGGCCCTGTTGGGCTCTGTCGGGCTCTGTCGGGCTCTGTCGGGCTCTACTGGGCTAAACTGGGCTCTGTCGGGCCCTGTCGGGCCCTGTCGGGCTCTATCGGGCTCTGTCGGGCTCTGTCGGCCTCTGTCGGGCCCTGTCGGGCCCTGTCGGGCTCTGTCGGGCCCTGTCGGGCCCTGTCGGGCCCTGTCGGGCTCTGTCGGGCTCTGTCGGGCTCTACTGGGCTCTGTCGGGCTCTGTCGGGCTCTGTCGGGCTCTACTGGACCCTGTCGGGCTCTGTCAGGCTCTGTCGGGCCCTGTCGGGCTCTGTCGGGCTCTGTCGGGCTCTGTCGGGCTCTACTGGGCCCTGTCGGGCTCTGTCGGGCTCTGTCGGGCTCTGTCGGGCTCAACTGGTCTCTGTCGGGCTCTGTCGGGCTCTGTCGGGCTCTGTCGGGCTCTACTGGGCTCTACTGGGCTCTGTTGGGCTCTGTCGGGCTCTACTTGGCCCTGTCGGGCTCTGTCGGGCTCTGTCGGGCCCTGTCAGGCTCTGTCGGGCTCTGTCGGCCTCTGTCAGGCTCTACTGGGCCCTGTCGGGCTCTGTCGGGCCCTGTCGGGCTCTGTCGGGCTCTGTCGGGCTCTGTCGGGCTCAACTGGTCTCTGTCGGGCCCCGTCGGGCTCTGTCGGGCTCTGTCGGGCTCTGTCGGGCTCTACTGGGCTCTACTGGGCTCTGTCGGGCTCTGTCGGGCTCTGTCGGGCTCTGTCAGGCCCTGTCGGGCCCTGTCGGGCTCTGTCGGGCTCTGTCGGGTTCTGTCAGGTTCTGTCGGGCTCTGTCGGGCTCTGTCGGGCTCAGTCGGGCTCTACTGGGCTCTGTCGGGCCCTGTCGGGCCCTGTCGGGCCCTGCCGGGCTCTGTCGGGCTCTGTCGGGCCCTGTCGGGCCCTGTCGGGCTCTGTCGGGCTCTACTGGGCCCTGTCGGGCTCTGTCGGGCTCTGTCGGGCCCTGTCGGACTCTGTCGGACTCTGTCGGGCCCTGTCGGGCTCTGTCGGGCTCTGTCGGGCTCTGTCGGGCTCTGCTGGGTCCTGTCGGGCTCTGTCGGACTCTGTCGGGCCCTGTCGGGCCCTGTCGGGCTCTGTCGGGCTCTGTCGGGCCCTGTCGGGCTCTGTCGGGCTCTGTCGGGCTCTACTGGGCCCTGTCGGGCCCTGTCGGGCTCTGTCGGGCTCTGTCGGGCTCTGTCGGGCTCTACTGGGCCCTGTCGGGCCCTGTCGGGCTCTGTCGGGCTCTGTCGGGCTCTACTGGGCCCTGTCGGCTTCTGTCGGGCTCTGTCGGGCTCTGTCGGGCTCTGTCGGGCTCTACTGGGCCCTGTCGGGCTCTACTGGGCCCTGTCGGGCCCTGTCGGGCTCTGTCGGGCTCTGTCGGGCCCTGTCGGGCTCTGTCGGGCCCTGTCGGGCTCTGTCGGGCTCTGTCGGGCTCTGTCGGGCTCTACTGGGCTCTGTCGGGCTCTGTCGGGCTCTGTCGGGCTCTACTGGGCTCTGTCGGGCCCTGTCGGGCCCTGTCGGGCTCTGTCGGGCTCTGTCGGGCCCTGTCGGGCCCTGTCGGGCTCTGTCGGGCTCTGTCGGGCCCTGTCGGGCTCTGTCGGGCTCTGTCGGGCTCTGTCGGGCTCTACTGGGCCCTGTCGGGCTCTGTCGGGCTCTGTCGGGCCCTGTCGGGCTCTGTCGCGCTCTGTCGGGCTCTGTCGGGCTCTACTGGGCCCTGTCGGGCTCTGTCGGGCTCTACTGGGCCCTGTCGGGTTCTGTCGGGCTCTACTGGGCTCTGTCGGGCCCTGTCGGGCTCTGTCGGGCCCTGTCGGGCTCTGTCGGGCTCTGTCGGGCTCTGTCGGGCTCTCCTGGGCTCTGTCGGGCTCTGTCGGGCTCTGTCGGGCTCTACTGGGCTCTGTCGGTCCCTGTCGGGCTCTGTCGGGCTCTACTGGGCCCTGTCGGGCCCTGTCGGGCTCTGTCGGGCTCTGTCGGGCTCTACTGGGCCCTGTCGGGCCCTGTCGGGCTCTGTCGGGCTCTGTCGGGCTCTGTCGGGCTCTACTGGGCCCTGTCGGGTTCTGTCGGGCTCTGTCGGGCTCTGTCGGGCTCTGTCGGGCTCTACTGGGCCCTGTCGGGCCCTGTCGGGCTCTGTCGGGCTCTGTCGGGCTCTGTCGGGCCCTGTCGGGCTCTGTCGGGCTCTGTCGGGCTCTGTCGGGCCCTGTCGGGCTCTGTCCGGCCCTGTCGGGCTCTGTCGGGCTCTACTGGGCCCTGTCGGGCTCTGTCGGGCTCTGTCGGGCTCTGTCGGGCCCTGTCGGGCTCTGACGGGCCCTGTCGGGCTCTGTCGGGCTCTGTCGGGCTCTGCTGGGCCCTGTCGGGCTCTGTCGGGCTCTGTCGGGCCCTGTCGGGCCCTGTCGGCCTCTGTCGGGCTCTGCTGGGCCCTGTCGGGCTCTGTCGGGCTCTGTCGGGCTCTGTCGGGCTCTGTCGGGCTCTACTGGGCCCTGTCGGGCTCTGTCGGGCTCTGTCGGGCTCTGTCGGGCTCTGTCGGGCTCTGTCGGGCTCTACTGGGCCCTGTCGGGCCCTGTCGGGCTCTGTCTGGCCCTGTCGGGCCCTGTCGGGCTCTGTCAGGCTCTGTCGGGCTCTGTCGGGCTCTACTGGGCCCTGTCGGGCCCTGTCGGGACCTGTCGGTCTCTACTGGGCTCTACTGGGCTCTGTCGGGCTCTGTCGGGCTCTACTGGGCCCTGTCGGGCCCTGTCGGGCCCTGTCGGGCCCTGTCGGGCTCTGTCGGGCCCTGTCGGGCCCTGTCGGGCTCTGTCGGGCTCTGTCGGGCTCTGTCGGGCTCTACTGGGCTCTGTCGGGCTCTGTCGGGCTCTGTCGGGCTCTGTCGGGCTCTACTGGGCCCTGTCGGGCCCTGTCGGGCTCTACTGGGCTCTGTCGGGCTCTCTCGGGCTCTGTCGCGCTCTGTCGGGCTCTGTCGGGCTCTACTGGGCCCTGTCGGGCTCTGTCGGGCTCTACTGGGCCCTGTCGGGTTCTGTCGGGCTCTGTCGGGCTCTGTCGGGCTCTGTCGGGCCCTGTCGGGCTCTGTCGGGCTCTGTCGGGCTCTGTCGGGCTCTACTGGGCCCTGTCGGGTTCTGTCGGGCTCTACTGGGCTCTGTCGGGCCCTGTCGGGCTCTGTCGGGCCCTGTCGGGCTCTGTCGGGCTCTGTCGGGCTCTACTGGGCTCTGTCGGGCTCTGTCGGGCTCTGTCGGGCTCTACTGGGCTCTGTCGGGCTCTGTCGGGCCCTGTCGGGCCCTGTCGGACTCTGTCGGGCTCTGTCGGGCCCTGTCGGGCTCTGTCGGGCTCTGTCGGGCTCTGTCGGGCTCTACTGGGCCCTGTCGGGCTCTGTCGGGCTCTGTCGGGCTCTGTCGGGCCCTGTCGGGCTCTGTCGGTCTCTACTGGGCTCTGTCGGGCTCTACTGGGCTCTACTGGGCCCTGTCGGGCTCTGTCGGGCTCTGTCGGGCTCTGTCGGGCTCTACTGGGCCCTGTCGGGCCCTGTCGGGCCCTGTCGGGCTCTGTCGGGCTCTGTCGGGCTCTGTCGGGCTCTACTGGGCCCTGTCGGGCTCTGTCGGGCTCTGTCGGGCCCTGTCGGGCTCTGTCGCGCTCTGTCGGGCTCTGTCGGGCTCTACTGGGCCCTGTCGGGCTCTGTCGGGCTCTACTGGGCCCTGTCGGGTTCTGTCGGGCTCTACTGGGCTCTGTCGGGCCCTGTCGGGCTCTGTCGGGCCCTGTCGGGCTCTGTCGGGCTCTGTCGGGCTCTGTCGGGCTCTACTGGGCCCTGTCGGGTTCTGTCGGGCTCTACTGGGCTCTGTCGGGCCCTGTCGGGCCCTGTCGGGCCCTGTCGGGCTCTGTCGGGCCCTGTCGGGCTCTGTCGGGCTCTGTCGGGCTCTGTCGGGCTCTACTGGGCCCTGTCGGGTTCTGTCGGGCTCTACTGGGCTCTGTCGGGCCCTGTCGGGCTCTGTCGGGCCCTGTCGGGCTCTGTCGGGCCCTGTCGGGCTCTGTCGGGCTCTGTCGGGCTCTGTCGGGCTCTACTGGGCTCTGTCGGGCTCTGTCGGGCTCTGTCGGGCTCTACTGGGCTCTGTCGGGCTCTGTCGGGCCCTGTCGGGCCCTGTCGGGCTCTGTCGGGCTCTGTCGGGCCCTGTCGGGCTCTGTCGGGCTCTGCTGGGCCCTGTCGGGCTCTGTCGGGCCCTGTCGGGCTCTGTCGGGCTCTGTCGGGCTCTACTGGGCCCTGTCGGGCTCTGTCGGGCTCTACTTGGCCCTGTCGGGTTCTGTCGGGCTCTACTGGGCTCTGTCGGGCCCTGTCGGGCTCTGTCGGGCCCTGTCGGGCTCTGTCAGGCCCTGTCGGGCTCTGTCGGGCTCTGTCGGGCTCTGTCGGGCTCTACTGGGCTCTGTCGGGCTCTGTCGGGCTCTGTCGGGCTCTGTCGGGCTCTACTGGGCCCTGTCGGGCTCTGTCGGGCTCTGTCAGGCTCTGTCGCGCTCTGTCGGGCTCTGTCGGGCTCTACTGGGCCCTGTCGGGCTCTGTCGGGCTCTACTGGGCCCTGTCGGGCTCTGTCGCGCTCTGTCGGGCTCTGTCGGGCTCTGTCGGGCTCTACTGGGCTCTGTCGGGCCCTGTCGGGCCCTGTCGGGCTCTGTCGGGCCCTGTCGGGCCCTGTCGGGCTCTGTCGGGCTCTGTCGGGCCCTGTCGGGCCCTGTCGGGCTCTGTCCGGCCCTGTCGGGCTCTGTCGGGCTCTACTGGGCCCTGTCGGGCCCTGTCGGGCTCTGTCCGGCTCTGTCGGGCCCTGTCGGGCTCTGACGGGCCCTGTCGGGCTCTGTCGGGCTCTGTCGGGCTCTGCTGGGCCCTGTCGGGCTCTGTCGGGCTCTGTCGGGCTCTGTCGGGTTCTGTCGGGCCCTGTCGGGCTCTGTCGGGCTCTGTCGGGCTCTGCTGGGCCCTGTCGGGCTCTGTCGGGCTCTGTCGGGCTCTGTCGGACTCTGTCGGGCTCTGCTGGACCCTGTCGGGCTCTGTCGGGCTCTGTCGGGCTCTGTCGGGCTCTGTCGGGCTCTGCTGGGCCCTGTCGGGCTCTGTCGGGCTCTGTCGGGCTCTGTCGGGCTCTGTCGGGCCCTGTCGGGCCCTGTCGGGCTCTGTCGGGCCCTGTCGGGCTCTGTCGGGCTCTGTCGGGCCCTGTCGGGCTCTGTCGGGCTCTGTCGGGCCCTGTCGGGCTCTGACGGGCCCTGTCGGGCTCTGTCGGGCTCTGTCGGGCTCTGCTGGGCCCTGTCGGGCTCTGTCGGGCCCTGTCGGGCTCTGTCGGGCTCTGTCGGGCTCTACTGGGCCCTGTCGGGCTCTGTCGGGCTCTACTTGGCCCTGTCGGGTTCTGTCGGGCTCTACTGGGCTCTGTCGGGCCCTGTCGGGCTCTGTCGGGCCCTGTCGGGCTCTGTCGGGCTCTACTGGGCTCTGTCGGGCTCTGTCGGGCTCTGTCGGGCTCTGTCGGGCTCTACTGGGCCCTGTCGGGCTCTGTCGGGCTCTGTCGGGCCCTGTCGGGCTCTGTCGCGCTCTGTCGGGCTCTGTCGGGCTCTACTGGGCCCTGTCGGGCTCTGTCGGGCTCTACTGGGCCCTGTCGGGCTCTGTCGCGCTCTGTCGGGCTCTGTCGGGCTCTACTGGGCCCTGTCGGGCTCTGTCGGGCTCTACTGGGCTCTGTCGGGCCCTGTCGGGCCCTGTCGGGCTCTGTCGGGCTCTGTCGGGCCCTGTCGGGCTCTGTCGGGCTCTACTGGGCCCTGTCGCGCTCTGTCGGGCTCTGTCAGGCTCTGTCGGGCTCTGTCGGGCCCTGTCGGGCTCTGTCGGGCTCTACTGGACCCTGTCGGGCCCTGTCGGGCTCTGTCGGGCTCTGTCGGGCCCTGTCGGGCTCTGTCGGGCTCTGTCGGGCTCTGTCGGGCTCTGTCGGGCTCTACTGGGCCCTGTCGGGCCCTGTCGGGCTCTGTCGGGCTCTGTCGGGCTCTACTGGGCCCTGTCGGGTTCTGTCGGGCTCTGTCGGGCTCTGTCGGGCTCTACTGGGCCCTGTCGGGCTCTGTCGGGCCCTGTCGGGCTCTGTCGGGCTCTGTCGGGCTCTGTCGGGCTCTACTGGGCCCTGTCGGGCTCTGTCGGGCTCTGTCGGGCCCTGTCGGGCTCTGTCGCGCTCTGTCGGGCTCTGTCGGGCTCTACTGGGCCCTGTCGGGCTCTGTCGGGCTCTTCTGGGCCCTGTCGGGTTCTGTCGGGCTCTACTGGGCTCTGTCGGGCCCTGTCGGGCTCTGTCGGGCCCTGTCGGGCTCTGTCGGGCCCTGTCGGGCTCTGTCGGGCTCTGTCGGGCTCTGTCGGGCTCTACTGGGCTCTGTCGGGCTCTGTCGGGCTCTGTCGGGCTCTACTGGGCTCTGTCGGGCTCTGTCGGGCTCTGTCGGGCCCTGTCGGGCCCTGTCGGGCTCTGTCGGGCTCTGTCGGGCCCTGTCGGGCTCTGTCGGGCTCTGTCGGGCCCTGTCGGGCTCTACTGGGCCCTGTCGGGCTCTGTCGGGCTCTGTCGGGCTCTGTCGGGCCCTGTCGGGCTCTGTCCAGCCCTGTCGGGCTCTGTCGGGCTCTACTGGGCCCTGTCGGGCCCTGTCGGGCTCT
This sequence comes from Caloenas nicobarica, assembly GCF_036013445.1. Lineage (NCBI taxonomy): Eukaryota > Metazoa > Chordata > Aves > Columbiformes > Columbidae > Caloenas > Caloenas nicobarica. The sequence goes on along the minus strand of NW_027017423.1, from coordinate 35,433 downwards.
GTCGGGCTCTGTCGGGCCCTGTCGGGCTCTGACGGGCCCTGTCGGGCTCTGTCGGGCTCTGTCGGGCTCTGCTGGGCCCTGTCGGGCTCTGTCGGGCTCTGTCGGGTTCTGTCGGGCCCTGTCGGGCTCTGTCGGGCTCTGTCGGGCTCTGCTGGGCCCTGTCGGGCTCTGTCGGGCTCTGTCGGGCTCTGTCGGGCTCTGTCGGGCTCTACTGGGCCCTGTCGGGCTCTGTCGGGCTCTGTCGGGCTCTGTCGGGCTCTGTCGGGCTCTACTGGGCCCTGTCGGGCCCTGTCGGGCTCTGTCTGGCCCTGTCGGGCCCTGTCGGGCTCTGTCGGGCTCTGTCGGGCTCTGTCGGGCTCTACTGGGCCCTGTCGGGCCCTGTCGGGACCTGTCGGTCTCTACTGGGCTCTACTGGGCTCTGTCGGGCTCTGTCGGGCTCTACTGGGCCCTGTCGGGCCCTGTCGGGCCCTGTCGGGCCCTGTCGGGCTCTGTCGGGCTCTGTCGGGCCCTGTCGGGCTCTGTCGGGCTCTGTCGGGCTCTGTCGGGCTCTACTGGGCCCTGTCGGGCCCTGTCGGGCTCTACTGGGCTCTGTCGGGCTCTCTCGGGCTCTGTCGCGCTCTGTCGGGCTCTGTCGGGCTCTACTGGGCCCTGTCGGGCTCTGTCGGGCTCTACTGGGCCCTGTCGGGTTCTGTCGGGCTCTACTGGGCTCTGTCGGGCCCTGTCGGGCTCTGTCGGGCCCTGTCGGGCTCTGTCGGGCTCTGTCGGGCTCTGTCGGGCTCTACTGGGCCCTGTCGGGTTCTGTCGGGCTCTACTGGGCTCTGTCGGGCCCTGTCGGGCTCTGTCGGGCCCTGTCGGACTCTGTCGGGCTCTGTCGGGCTCTACTGGGCTCTGTCGGGCTCTGTCGGGCTCTGTCGGGCTCTACTGGGCTCTGTCGGGCCCTGTCGGGCTCTGTCGGGCCCTGTCGGGCTCTGTCGGGCTCTGTCGGGCCCTGTCGGGCTCTGTCGGGCTCTGTCGGGCTCTGTCGGGCTCTACTGGGCCCTGTCGGGCTCTGTCGGGCTCTGTCGGGCTCTGTCGGGCCCTGTCGGGCTCTGTCGGTCTCTACTGGGCTCTGTCGGGCTCTACTGGGCTCTACTGGGCCCTGTCGGGCTCTGTCGGGCTCTGTCGGGCTCTGTCGGGCTCTACTGGGCCCTGTCGGGCTCTGTCGGGCCCTGTCGGGCTCTGTCGGGCTCTGTCGGGCTCTGTCGGGCTCTACTGGGCCCTGTCGGGCTCTGTCGGGCTCTGTCGGGCCCTGTCGGGCTCTGTCGCGCTCTGTCGGGCTCTGTCGGGCTCTACTGGGCCCTGTCGGGCTCTGTCGGGCTCTACTGGGCCCTGTCGGGTTCTGTCGGGCTCTACTGGGCTCTGTCGGGCCCTGTCGGGCTCTGTCGGGCCCTGTCGGGCTCTGTCGGGCTCTGTCGGGCTCTGTCGGGCTCTACTGGGCCCTGTCGGGTTCTGTCGGGCTCTACTGGGCTCTGTCGGGCCCTGTCGGGCTCTGTCGGGCCCTGTCGGGCTCTGTCGGGCCCTGTCGGGCTCTGTCGGGCTCTGTCGGGCTCTGTCAGGCTCTACTGGGCCCTGTCGGGTTCTGTCGGGCTCTACTGGGCTCTGTCGGGCCCTGTCGGGCTCTGTCGGGCCCTGTCGGGCTCTGTCGGGCCCTGTCGGGCTCTGTCGGGCTCTGTCGGGCTCTGTCGGGCTCTACTGGGCTCTGTCGGGCTCTGTCGGGCTCTGTCGGGCTCTACTGGGCTCTGTCGGGCTCTGTCGGGCCCTGTCGGGCCCTGTCGGGCTCTGTCGGGCTCTGTCGGGCCCTGTCGGGCTCTGTCGGGCTCTGTCGGGCTCTGCTGGGCCCTGTCGGGCTCTGTCGGGCCCTGTCGGGCTCTGTCGGGCTCTGTCGGGCTCTACTGGGCCCTGTCGGGCTCTGTCGGGCTCTACTTGGCCCTGTCGGGTTCTGTCGGGCTCTACTGGGCTCTGTCGGGCTCTGTCGGGCACTGTCGGGCCCTGTCGGGCTCTGTCGGGCTCTGTCGGGCTCTGTCGGGCTCTACTGGGCTCTGTCGGGCCCTGTCGGGCTCTGTCGGGCTCTGTCGGGCTCTGTCGGGCTCTACTGGGCCCTGTCGGGTTCTGTCGGGCTCTACTGGGCTCTGTCGGGCCCTGTCGGGCCCTGTCGGGCCCTGTCGGGCTCTGTCGGGCTCTGTCGGGCTCTGTCGGGCTCTACTGGGCCCTGTCGGGTTCTGTCGGGCTGTACTGGGCTCTGTCGGGCCCTGTCGGGCTCTGTCGGGCCCTGTCGGGCTCTGTCGGGCTCTGTCGGGCTCTGTCGGGCTCTACTGGGCTCTGTCGGGCTCTGTCGGGCTCTGTTGGGCTCTACTGGCTCTGTCGGGCTCTGTCGGGCCCTGTCGGGCCCTGTCGGGCTCTGTCGGGCTCTGTCGGGCCCTGTCGGGCTCTGTCGGGCTCTGTCGGGCTCTACTTGGCCCTGTCGGGTTCTGTCGGGCTCTACTGGGCTCTGTCGGGCCCTGTCGGGCTCTTTCGGGCCCTGTCGGGCTCTGTCGGGCCCTGTCGGGCTCTGTCGGGCTCTGTCGGGCTCTGTCGGGCTCTACTGGGCTCTGTCGGGCTCTGTCGGGCTCTGTCGGGCTCTACTGGGCCCTGTCGGGCTCTGTCGGGCTCTGTCGGGCCCTGTCGGGCTCTGTCGCGCTCTGTCGGGCTCTGTCGGGCTCTACTGGGCCCTGTCGGGCTCTGTCGGGCTCTACTGGGCCCTGTCGGGCTCTGTCGCGCTCTGTCGGGCTCTGTCGGGCTCTACTGGGCCCTGTCGGGCTCTATCAGGCTCTACTGGGCTCTGTCGGGCCCTGTCGGGCCCTGTCGGGCTCTGCCCTGTCGGGCCCTGTCGGGCTCTGTCGGGCTCTGTCGGGCCCTGTCGGGCCCTGTCGGGCTCTGTCCGGCCCTGTCGGGCTCTGTCGGGCTCTACTGGGCTCTGTCGGGCTCTGTCGGGCCCTGTCGGGCTCTGTCGGGCCCTGTCGGGCTCTGTCGGGCTCTGTCGGGCTCTGTCGGGCTCTACTGGGCTCTGTCGGGCTCTGTCGGGCTCTGTCGGGCTCTAGGGCCTGGGCCCTGTCGGGCTCTGTCGGGCTCTGTCGGGCCCTGTCGGGCTCTGTCGCGCTCTGTCGGGCTCTGTCGGGCTCTACTGGGCCCTGTCGGGCTCTGTCGGGCTCTACTGGGCCCTGTCGGGCTCTGTCGCGCTCTGTCGGGCTCTGTCGGGCTCTACTGGGCCCTGTCGGGCTCTGTCGGGCTCTACTGGGCTCTGTCGGCCCTGTCGGGCCCTGTCGGCCTCTGTCGGGCCCTGTCGGGCCCTGTCGGGCTCTGTCGGGCTCTGTCGGGCCCTGTCGGGCTCTGTCGGGCTCTACTGGGCCCTGTCGCGCTCTGTCGGGCTCTGTCAGGCTCTGTCGGGCTCTGTCGGGCCCTGTCGGGCTCTGTCGGGCTCTACTGGACCGCTGTCGGGCCCTGTCGGGCTCTGTCGGGCTCTGTCGGGCCCTGTCGGGCTCTGTCGGGCTCTGTCGGGCTCTGTCGGGCTCTACTGGGCCCTGTCGGGCCCTGTCGGGCTCTGTCGGGCTCTGTCGGGCTCTACTGGGCCCTGTCGGGTTCTGTCGGGCTCTGTCGGGCTCTACTGGGCCCTGTCGGGCTCTGTCGGGCCCTGTCGGGCTCTATCGGGCTCTGTCGGGCTCTGTCGGGCTCTACTGGGCCCTGTCGGGCTCTGTCGGGCTCTGTCGGGCCCTGTCGGGCTCTGTCGCGCTCTGTCGGGCTCTGTCGGGCTCTACTGGGCCCTGTCGGGCTCTGTCGGGCTCTTCTGGGCCCTGTCGGGTTCTGTCGGGCTCTACTGGGCTCTGTCGGGCCCTGTCGGGCTCTGTCGGGCCCTGTCGGGCTCTGTCGGGCTCTGTCGGGCTCTGTCGGGCTCTACTGGGCTCTGTCGGGCTCTGTCGGGCTCTGTCGGGCTCTACTGGGCTCTGTCGGGCCCTGTCGGGCTCTGTCCGGGCTCTGTCGGGCTCTGCTGGGCCCTGTCGGGCTCTGTCGGGCTCTGTCGGGCTCTGTCGGGTTCTGTCGGGCCCTGTCGGGCTCTGTCGGGCTCTGTCGGGCTCTGCTGGGCCCTGTCGGGCTCTGTCGGGCTCTGTCGGCTCTGTCGGGCTCTGTCGGGCTCTACTGGGCCCTGTCGGGCTCTGTCGGGCTCTGTCGGGCTCTGTCGGGCTCTACTGGGCCCTGTCGGGCCCTGTCGGGCTCTGTCTGGCCCTGTCGGGCCCTGTCGGGCTCTGTCAGGCTCTGTCGGGCTCTGTCGGGCTCTACTGGGCCCTGTCGGGCCCTGTCGGGACCTGTCGGTCTCTACTGGGCTCTACTGGGCTCTGTCGGGCTCTGTCGGGCTCTACTGGGCCCTGTCGGGCCCTGTCGGGCCCTGTCGGGCTCTGTCGGGCCCTGTCGGGCCCTGTCGGGCTCTGTCGGGCTCTGTCGGGCTCTGTCGGGCTCTACTGGGCTCTACTGGGCTCTGTCGGGCTCTGTCGGGCTCTGTCGGGCTCTGTCGGGCTCTACTGGGCCCTGTCGGGCCCTGTCGGGCTCTACTGGGCTCTGTCGGGCTCTCTCGGGCTCTGTCGCGCTCTGTCGGGCTCTGTCGGGCTCTACTGGGCCCTGTCGGGCTCTGTCGGGCTCTACTGGGCCCTGTCGGGTTCTGTCGGGCTCTACTGGGCTCTGTCGGGCCCTGTCGGGCTCTGTCGGGCCCTGTCGGGCTCTGTCGGGCTCTGTCGGGCTCTGTCGGGCTCTACTGGGCCCTGTCGGGTTCTGTCGGGCTCTACTGGGCTCTGTCGGGCCCTGTCGGGCTCTGTCGGGCCCTGTCGGGCTCTGTCGGGCTCTGTCGGGCCCTGTCGGGCTCTGTCGGGCTCTACTGGGCCCTGTCGCGCTCTGTCGGGCTCTGTCAGGCTCTGTCGGGCTCTGTCGGCCCTGTCGGGCTCTGTCGGGCTCTACTGGACCCTGTCGGGCCCTGTCGGGCTCTGTCGGGCTCTGTCGGGCCCTGTCGGGCTCTGTCGGGCTCTGTCGGGCTCTGTCGGGCTCTACTGGGCCCTGTCGGGCCCTGTCGGGCTCTGTCGGGCTCTGTCGGGCTCTACTGGGCCCTGTCGGGCTCTGTCTGGCCCTGTCGGGCTCTGTCGGGCTCTACTGGGCCCTGTCGGGCTCTGTCGGGCCCTGTCGGGCTCTGTCGGGCTCTGTCGGGCTCTGTCGGGCTCTACTGGGCCCTGTCGGGCTCTGTCGGGCTCTGTCGGGCCCTGTCGGGCTCTGTCTGGCCCTGTCGGGCTCTGTCGGGCTCTACTGGGCCCTGTCGGGCTCTGTCGGGCTCTACTGGGCCCTGTCGGGTTCTGTCGGGCTCTACTGGGCTCTGTCGGGCCCTGTCGGGCTCTGTCGGGCCCTGTCGGGCTCTGTCGGGCTCTGTCGGGCTCTGTCGGGCTCTACTGGGCCCTGTCGGGTTCTGTCGGGCTCTACTGGGCTCTGTCGGGCCCTGTCGGGCTCTGTCGGGCCCTGTCGGGCTCTGTCGGGCTCTGTCGGGCTCTGTCGGGCTCTACTGGGCCCTGTCGGGTTCTGTCGGGCTCTACTGGGCTCTGTCGGGCCCTGTCGGGCTCTGTCGGGCCCTGTCGGGCTCTGTCGGGCCCTGTCGGGCTCTGTCGGGCTCTGTCGGGCTCTGTCGGGCTCTACTGGGCTCTGTCGGGCTCTGTCGGGCTCTGTCGGGCTCTACTGGGCTCTGTCGGGCTCTGTCGGGCCCTGTCGGGCCCTGTCGGGCTCTGTCGGGCTCTGTCGGGCCCTGTCGGGCTCTGTCGGGCTCTGTCGGGCTCTGTCGGGCCCTGTCGGGCTCTGTCGGGCCCTGTCGGGCTCTGTCGGGCTCTGTCGGGCTCTACTGGGCTCTGTCGGGCTCTGTCGGGCCCTGTCGGGCCCTGTCGGGCTCTGTCGGGCTCTGTCGGGCTCTGCTGGGCCCTGTCGGGCTCTGTCGGGCCCTGTCGGGCTCTGTCGGGCTCTGTCGGGCTCTACTGGGCCCTGTCGGGCTCTGTCGGGCTCTACTTGGCCCTGTCGGGTTCTGTCGGGCTCTACTGGGCTCTGTCGGGCCCTGTCGGGCTCTGTCGGGCCCTGTCGGGCTCTGTCGGGCTCTGTCGGGCTCTGTCGGGCTCTACTGGGCTCTGTCGGGCTCTGTCGGGCTCTGTCGGGCTCTGTCGGGCTCTACTGGGCCCTGTCGGGCTCTGTCGGGCTCTGTCGGGCCCTGTCGGGCTCTGTCGCGCTCTGTCGGGCTCTGTCGGGCTCTACTGGGCCCTGTCTAGCTCTGTCGGGCTCTACTGGGCCCTGTCGGGCTCTGTCGCGCTCTGTCGGGCTCTGTCGGGCTCTACTGGGCCCTGTCGGGCTCTGTCGGGCTCTACTGGGCTCTGTCGGGCCCTGTCGGGCCCTGTCGGGCCCTGTCGGGCTCTGTCGGGCTCTGTCGGGCCCTGTCGGGCTCTGTCGGGCTCTACTGGGCCCTGTCGCGCTCTGTCGGGCTCTGTCAGGCTCTGTCGGGCTCTGTCGGGCCCTGTCGGGCTCTGTCGGGCTCTACTGGACCCTGTCGGGCCCTGTCGGGCTCTGTCGGGCTCTGTCGGGCCCTGTCGGGCTCTGTCGGGCTCTGTCGGGCTCTGTCGGGCTCTACTGGGCCCTGTCGGGCCCTGTCGGGCTCTGTCGGGCTCTGTCGGGCTCTACTGGGCCCTGTCGGGCTCTGTCTGGCCCTGTCGGGCTCTGTCGGGCTCTACTGGGCCCTGTCGGGCTCTGTCGGGCCCTGTCGGGCTCTGTCGGGCTCTGTCGGGCTCTGTCGGGCTCTACTGGGCCCTGTCGGGCTCTGTCGGGCTCTGTCGGGCCCTGTCGGGCTCTGTCGCGCTCTGTCGGGCTCTGTCGGGCTCTACTGGGCCCTGTCGGGCTCTGTCGGGCTCTACTGGGCCCTGTCGGGTTCTGTCGGGCTCTACTGGGCTCTGTCGGGCCCTGTCGGGCTCTGTCGGGCCCTGTCGGGCTCTGTCGGGCTCTGTCGGGCTCTGTCGGGCTCTACTGGGCTCTGTCGGGCTCTGTCGGGCTCTGTCGGGCTCTACTGGGCTCTGTCGGGCTCTGTCGGGCCCTGTCGCGCCCTGTCGGGCTCTGTCGGGCTCTGTCGGGCCCTGTCGGGCTCTGTCGGGCTCTGTCGGGCTCTGTCGGGCTCTACTGGGCCCTGTCGGGCTCTGTCGGGCTCTGTCGGGCTCTGTCGGGCCCTGTCGGGCTCTGTCCGGCCCTGTCGGGCTCTGTCGGGCTCTACTGGGTCCTGTCGGGCCCTGTCGGGCTCTGTCGGGCTCTGTCGGGCTCTGCTGGGCCCTGTCGGGCTCTGTCGGGCTCTGTCGGGCTCTACTGGGCCCTGTCGGGTTCTGTCGGGCTCTACTGGGCTCTGTCGGGCCCTGTCGGGCTCTGTCGGGCCCTGTCGGGCTCTGTCGGGCTCTGTCGGGCTCTGTCGGGCTCTACTGGGCCCTGTCGGGTTCTGTCGGGCTCTACTGGGCTCTGTCGGGCCCTGTCGGGCTCTGTCGGGCCCTGTCGGGCTCTGTCGGGCTCTGTCGGGCTCTGTCGGGCTCTACTGGGCTCTGTCGGGCTCTGTCGGGCTCTGTCGGGCTCTACTGGGCTCTGTCGGGCTCTGTCGGGCCCTGTCGGGCCCTGTCGGGCTCTGTCGGGCTCTGTCGGGCCCTGTCGGGCTCTGTCGGGCTCTGTCGGGCTCTGCTGGGCCCTGTCGGGCTCTGTCGGGCCCTGTCGGGCTCTGTCGGGCTCTGTCGGGCTCTACTGGGCCCTGTCGGGCTCTGTCGGGCTCTACTTGGCCCTGTCGGGTTCTGTCGGGCTCTACTGGGCTCTGTCGGGCCCTGTCGGGCTCTGTCGCGCTCTGTCGGGCTCTGTCGGGCTCTACTGGGCCCTGTCGGGCTCTGTCGGGCTCTACTGGGCCCTGTCGGGTTCTGTCGGGCTCTACTGGGCTCTGTCGGGCCCTGTCGGGCTCTGTCGGGCCCTGTCGGGCTCTGTCGGGCCCTGTCGGGCTCTGTCGGGCTCTGTCGGGCTCTGTCGGGCTCTACTGGGCTCTGTCGGGCTCTGTCGGGCTCTGTCGGGCTCTACTGGGCTCTGTCGGGCTCTGTCGGGCCCTGTCGCGCCCTGTCGGGCTCTGTCGGGCTCTGTCGGGCCCTGTCGGGCTCTGTCGGGCTCTGTCGGGCTCTGTCGGGCTCTACTGGGCCCTGTCGGGCTCTGTCGGGCTCTGTCGGGCTCTGTCGGGCCCTGTCGGGCTCTGTCCGGCCCTGTCGGGCTCTGTCGGGCTCTGTCGGGCTCTACTGGGCCCTGTCGGGTTCTGTCGGGCTCTACTGGGCTCTGTCGGGCCCTGTCGGGCTCTGTCGGGCCCTGTCGGGCTCTGTCGGGCTCTGTCGGGCTCTGCTGGGCCCTGTCGGGCTCTGTCGGGTTCTGTCGGGCTCTACTGGGCTCTGTCGGGCCCTGTCGGGCTCTGTCGGGCCCTGTCGGGCTCTGTCGGGCTCTGTCGGGCTCTGTCGGGCTCTACTGGGCCCTGTCGGGTTCTGTCGGGCTCTACTGGGCTCTGTCGGGCCCTGTCGGGCTCTGTCGGGCCCTGTCGGGCTCTGTCGGGCTCTGTCGGGCTCTGTCGGGCTCTACTGGGCTCTGTCGGGCTCTGTCGGGCTCTGTCGGGCTCTACTGGGCTCTGTCGGGCTCTGTCGGGCCCTGTCGGGCCCTGTCGGGCTCTGTCGGGCTCTGTCGGGCCCTGTCGGGCTCTGTCGGGCTCTGTCGGGCTCTGCTGGGCCCTGTCGGGCTCTGTCGGGCCCTGTCGGGCTCTGTCGGGCTCTGTCGGGCTCTACTGGGCCCTGTCGGGCTCTGTCGGGCTCTACTTGGCCCTGTCGGGTTCTGTCGGGCTCTACTGGGCTCTGTCGGGCCCTGTCAGGCTCTGTCGGGCCCTGTCGGGCTCTGTCGGGCTCTGTCGGGCTCTGTCGGGCTCTACTGGGCTCTGTCGGGCTCTGTCGGGCTCTGTCGGGCTCTGTCGGGCTCTACTGGGCCCTGTCGGGCTCTGTCGGGCTCTGTCGGGCCCTGTCGGGCTCTGTCGCGCTCTGTCGGGCTCTGTCGGGCTCTACTGGGCCCTGTCGGGCTCTGTCGGGCTCTACTGGGCCCTGTCGGGCTCTGTCGCGCTCTGTCGGGCTCTGTCGGGCTCTACTGGGCCCTGTCGGGCTCTGTCGGGCTCTGCTGGGCTCTGTCGGGCCCTGTCGGGCCCTGTCGGGCTCTGTCGGGCCCTGTCGGGCCCTGTCGGGCTCTGTCGGGCCCTGTCGGGCCCTGTCGGGCTCTGTCGGGCTCTACTGGGCCCTGTCGCGCTCTGTCGGGCTCTGTCAGGCTCTGTCGGGCTCTGTCGGGCCCTGTCGGGCTCTGTCGGGCTCTACTGGACCCTGTCGGGCCCTGTCGGGCCCTGTCGGGCTCTGTCGGGCCCTGTCGGGCTCTGTCGGGCTCTGTCGGGCTCTGTCGGGCTCTACTGGGCTCTGTCGGGCTCTGTCGGGCTCTACTGGGCTCTGTCGGGCTCTACTGGGCCCTGTCGGGCCCTGTCGGGCTCTGTCGGGCTCTGTCGGGCTCTGCTGGGTCCTGTCGGGCTCTGTCGGGCTCTGTCGGGCCCTGTCGGGCTCTGTCGGGCTCTGTCGGGCCCTGTCGGGTCCTGTCGGGCTCTGTCGGGCTCTGTCGGGCTCTACTGGGCTAAACTGGGCTCTGTCGGGCCCTGTCGGGCCCTGTTGGGCCCTGTCGGGCTCTGTCGGGCCCTGTCGGGCTCTGTCGGGCCCTGTCGGGCCCTGTCGGGCTCTGTCGGGCTCTGTCGGGCTCTGTCGGGCTCTACTGGGCCCTGTCGGGCTCTGTCGGGCTCTGTCGGGATCTGTCGGACTCTGTCGGGCTCTACTGGGCCCTGTCAGGCCCTGTCGGGCTCTGTCTGGCCCTGTCGGGCCCTGTCGGGCTCTCTCAGGCTCTGTCGGGCTCTGTCGGGCTCTACTGGGCCCTGTCGGGACCTGTCGGGCTCTACTGGGCTCTACTGGGCTCTGTCGGGCTCTGTCGGGCTCTACTGGGCTCTGTCGGGCTCTGTCGGGCTCTGTCGGGCTCTGTCGGGCTCTACTGGGCTCTACTGGGCTCTGTCGGGCTCTGTCGGGGTCTACTGTGCCCTGTCGTTCCCTGTCGGGCCCTGTCGGGCTCTGTCGGGCTCTACTGGGCTCTGTCGGGCTCTGTCGGGCTCTGTCGGGCCCTGTCGGGCTCTGTCGGGCCCTGTCGGGCTCTGTCGGGCTCTGTCGGGCTCTGTCGGGCCCTGTCGGGCCCTGTCGGGCTCTGTCGGGCTCTACTGGGCTCTGTCGGGCTCTGTCGGGCTCTGTCGGGCCCTGTCGGGCTCTGTCGGGCTCTGTCGGGCCCTGTCGGGCTCTGTCGGGCCCTGTCGGGCCCTGTCGGGCTCTGTCGGGCCCTGTCGGGCCCTGTCGGGCTCTGTCGGGCTCTACTGGGCCCTGTCGCGCTCTGTCGGGCTCTGTCGGGCTCTGTCGGGCTCTGTCGGGCTCTGTCGGGCTCTGTCGGGCCCTGTCGGGCTCTGTTGGGCTCTACTGGGCCCTGTCGGGCCCTGTCGGGCTCTGTCGGGCTCTGTCGGGCCCTGTCGGGCTCTGTCGGGCCCTGTCGGGCCCTGTCGGGCTCTGTCGGGCCCTGTCGGGCTCTACTGGGCTCTGTCGGGCTCTGTCAGGCCCTGTCGGGCCCTGTCGGGCCCTGTCGGGCTCTGTCGGGCACTACTGGGCCCTGTCGGGCCCTGTCAGGCTCTGTCGGGCTCTGTCGGGCCCTGTCGGGCTCTACTGGGCTCTGTCGGGCCCTGTCGGGCTCTGTCGGGCCCTGTCGGGCTCTGTCGGGCCCTGTCGGGCTCTGTCGGGCTCTGTCGGGCTCTGTCGGGCTCTACTGGGCTCTGTCGGGCTCTGTCGGGCTCTGTCGGGCTCTACTGGGCTCTGTCGGGCTCTGTCGGGCCCTGTCGGGCCCTGTCGGGCTCTGTCGGGCTCTGTCGGGCCCTGTCGGGCTCTGTCGGGCTCTGTCGGGCTCTGCTGGGCCCTGTCGGGCCCTGTCGGGCCCTGTCGGGCCCTGTCGGGCTCTGTCGGGCTCTGTCGGGCTCTGTCGGGCCCTGTCGGGCTCTGTCGGGCTCTACTTGGCCCTGTCGGGTTCTGTCGGGCTCTACTGGGCTCTGTCGGGCCCTGTCGGGCTCTGTCGGGCCCTCTCGGGCTCTGTCGGGCCCTGTCGGGCTCTGTCGGGCTCTACTGGGCTCTGTCGGGCTCTGTCGGGCTCTGTCGGGCTCTGTCGGGCTCTACTGGGCCCTGTCGGGCTCTGTCGGGCTCTGTCGGGCCCTGTCGGGCTCTGTCGCGCTCTGTCGGGCTCTGTCGGGCTCTACTGGGCCCTGTCGGGCTCTGTCGGGCTCTACTGGGCCCTGTTGGGCTCTGTCGCGCTCTGTCGGGCTCTGTCGGGCTCTACTGGGCCCTGTCGGGCTCTGTCGGGCTCTACTGGGCTCTGTCGGGCCCTGTCGGGCCCTGTCGGGCTCTGTCGGGCCCTGTCGGGCCCTGTCGGGCTCTGTCGGGCTCTGTCGGGCCCTGTTGGGCCCTGTCGGGCTCTGTCCGGCCCTGTCGGGCTCTGTCGGGCTCTACTGGGCCCTGTCAGGCCCTGTCGGGCTCTGTCGGGCTCTGTCGGGCCCTGTCGGGCTCTGACGGGCCCTGTCGGGCTCTGTCGGGCTCTGTCGGGCTCTGCTGGGCCCTGTCGGGCTCTGTCGGGCTCTGTCGGGCTCTGTCGGGTTCTGTCGGGCCCTGTCGGGCTCTGTCGGGCTCTGTCGGGCTCTGCTGGGCCCTGTCGGGCTCTGTCGGGCTCTGTCGGGCTCTGTCGGACTCTGTCGGGCTCTGCTGGGCCCTGTCGGGCTCTGTCGGGCTCTGTCGGGCTCTGTCGGGCTCTGTCGGGCTCTGCTGGGCCCTGTCGGGCTCTGTCGGGCTCTGTCGGGCTCTGTCGGGCTCTGTCGGGCCCTGTCGGGCCCTGTCGGGCTCTGTCGGGCCCCTGTCGGGCTCTGTCGGGCTCTGTCGGGCTCTACTGGGCCCTGTCGGGCCCTGTCGGGCTCTGTCGGGCTCTGTCGGGCCCTGTCGGGCTCTGACGGGCCCTGTCGGGCTCTGTCGGGCTCTGTCGGGCTCTGTCGGGCTCTGTCGGGCTCTGCTGGGCCCTGTCGGGCTCTGTCGGGCCCTGTCGGGCTCTGTCGGGCTCTGTCGGGCTCTACTGGGCCCTGTCGGGCTCTGTCGGGCTCTACTTGGCCCTGTCGGGTTCTGTCGGGCTCTACTGGGCTCTGTCGGGCCCTGTCGGGCTCTGTCGGGCTCTGTCGGGCCCTGTCGGGCTCTGTCGGGCCCTGTCGGGCTCTGTCGGGCTCTGTCGGGCTCTGTCGGGCTCTACTGGGCTCTGTCGGGCTCTGTCGGGCTCTGTCGGGCTCTGTCGGGCTCTACTGGGCCCTGTCGGGCTCTGTCGGGCTCTGTCGGGCCCTGTCGGGCTCTGTCGCGCTCTGTCGGGCTCTGTCGGGCTCTACTGGGCCCTGTCGGGCTCTGTCGCGCTCTGTCGGGCTCTGTCGGGCTCTACTGGGCCCTGTCGGGCTCTGTCGGGCTCTACTGGGCTCTGTCGGGCCCTGTCGGGCCCTGTCGGGCTCTGTCGGGCCCTGTCGGGCCCTGTCGGGCTCTGTCGGGCTCTGTCGGGCCCTGTCGGGCTCTGTCGGGCTCTACTGGGCCCTGTCGCGCTCTGTCGGGCTCTGTCAGGCTCTGTCGGGCTCTGTCGGACCCTGTCGGGCTCTGTCGGGCTCTACTGGACCCTGTCGGGCCCTGTCGGGCTCTGTCGGGCTCTGTCGGGCCCTGTCGGGCTCTGTCGGGCTCTGTCGGGCTCTGTCGGGCTCTACTGGGCCCTGTCGGGCCCTGTCGGGCTCTGTCGGGCTCTGTCGGGCTCTACTGGGCCCTGTCGGGTTCTGTCGGGCTCTGTCGGGCTCTACTGGGCCCTGTCGGGCTCTGTCGGGCCCTGTCGGGCTCTGTCGGGCTCTGTCGGGCTCTGTCGGGCTCTACTGGGCCCTGTCGGGCTCTGTCGGGCTCTGTCGGGCCCTGTCGGGCTATGTCGCGCTCTGTCGGGCTCTGTCGGGCTCTACTGGGCCCTGTCGGGCTCTGTCGGGCTCTTCTGGGCCCTGTCGGGTTCTGTCGGGCTCTACTGGGCTCTGTCGGGCCCTGTCGGGCTCTGTCGGGCCCTGTCGGGCTCTGTCGGGCTCTGTCGGGCTCTGTCGGGCTCTACTGGGCTCTGTCGGGCTCTGTCGGGCTCTGTCGGGCTCTACTGGGCTCTGTCGGGCTCTGTCGGGCTCTGTCGGGCCCTGTCGGGCCCTGTCGGGCTCTATCGGGCTCTGTCGGGCCCTGTCGGGCTCTGTCGGGCCCTGTCGGGCTCTGTCGGGCTCTGTCGGGCTCTGTCGGGCTCTACTGGGCCCTGTCGGGTTCTGTCGGGCTCTACTGGGCTCTGTCGGGCCCTGTCGGGCTCTGTCGGGCCCTGTCGGGCTCTGTCGGGCTCTGTCGGGCTCTGTCGGGCTCTACTGGGCTCTGTCGGGCTCTGTCGGGCTCTGTCGGGCTCTACTGGGCTCTGTCGGGCTCTGTCGGGCCCTGTCGGGCCCTGTCGGGCTCTGTCGGGCTCTGTCGGGCCCTGTCGGGCTCTGTCGGGCTCTGTCGGGCTCTGCTGGGCCCTGTCGGGCTCTGTCGGGCCCTGTCGGGCTCTGTCGGGCTCTGTCGGGCTCTACTGGGCCCTGTCGGGCTCTGTCGGGCTCTACTTGGCCCTGTCGGGTTCTGTCGGGCTCTACTGGGCTCTGTCGGGCCCTGTCAGGCTCTGTCGGGCCCTGTCGGGCTCTGTCGGGCTCTGTCGGGCTCTGTCGGGCTCTACTGGGCTCTGTCGGGCTCTGTCGGGCTCTGTCGGGCTCTGTCGGGCTCTACTGGGCCCTGTCGGGCTCTGTCGGGCTCTGTCGGGCCCTGTCGGGCTCTGTCGCGCTCTGTCGGGCTCTGTCGGGCTCTACTGGGCCCTGTCGGGCTCTGTCGGGCTCTACTGGGCCCTGTCGGGCTCTGTCGCGCTCTGTCGGGCTCTGTCGGGCTCTACTGGGCCCTGTCGGGCTCTGTCGGGCTCTGCTGGGCTCTGTCGGGCCCTGTCGGGCCCTGTCGGGCTCTGTCGGGCCCTGTCGGGCCCTGTCGGGCTCTGTCGGGCCCTGTCGGGCCCTGTCGGGCTCTGTCGGGCTCTACTGGGCCCTGTCGCGCTCTGTCGGGCTCTGTCAGGCTCTGTCGGGCTCTGTCGGGCCCTGTCGGGCTCTGTCGGGCTCTACTGGACCCTGTCGGGCCCTGTCGGGCCCTGTCGGGCTCTGTCGGGCCCTGTCGGGCTCTGTCGGGCTCTGTCGGGCTCTGTCGGGCTCTACTGGGCTCTGTCGGGCTCTGTCGGGCTCTACTGGGCTCTGTCGGGCTCTACTGGGCCCTGTCGGGCCCTGTCGGGCTCTGTCGGGCTCTGTCGGGCTCTGCTGGGTCCTGTCGGGCTCTGTCGGGCTCTGTCGGGCCCTGTCGGGCTCTGTCGGGCTCTACTGGGCCCTGTCGGGTCCTGTCGGGCTCTGTCGGGCTCTGTCGGGCTCTACTGGGCTAAACTGGGCTCTGTCGGGCCCTGTCGGGCCCTGTTGGGCCCTGTCGGGCTCTGTCGGGCCCTGTCGGGCTCTGTCGGGCCCTGTCGGGCCCTGTCGGGCTCTGTCGGGCTCTGTCGGGCTCTGTCGGGCTCTACTGGGCCCTGTCGGGCTCTGTCGGGCTCTGTCGGGATCTGTCGGACTCTGTCGGGCTCTACTGGGCCCTGTCAGGCCCTGTCGGGCTCTGTCTGGCCCTGTCGGGCCCTGTCGGGCTCTCTCAGGCTCTGTCGGGCTCTGTCGGGCTCTACTGGGCCCTGTCGGGACCTGTCGGGCTCTACTGGGCTCTACTGGGCTCTGTCGGGCTCTGTCGGGCTCTACTGGGCTCTGTCGGGCTCTGTCGGGCTCTGTCGGGCTCTGTCGGGCTCTACTGGGCTCTACTGGGCTCTGTCGGGCTCTGTCGGGGTCTACTGTGCCCTGTCGTTCCCTGTCGGGCCCTGTCGGGCTCTGTCGGGCTCTACTGGGCTCTGTCGGGCTCTGTCGGGCTCTGTCGGGCCCTGTCGGGCTCTGTCGGGCCCTGTCGGGCTCTGTCGGGCTCTGTCGGGCTCTGTCGGGCCCTGTCGGGCCCTGTCGGGCTCTGTCGGGCTCTACTGGGCTCTGTCGGGCTCTGTCGGGCTCTGTCGGGCCCTGTCGGGCTCTGTCGGGCTCTGTCGGGCCCTGTCGGGCTCTGTCGGGCCCTGTCGGGCCCTGTCGGGCTCTGTCGGGCCCTGTCGGGCCCTGTCGGGCTCTGTCGGGCTCTACTGGGCCCTGTCGCGCTCTGTCGGGCTCTGTCGGGCTCTGTCGGGCTCTGTCGGGCTCTGTCGGGCTCTGTCGGGCCCTGTCGGGCTCTGTTGGGCTCTACTGGGCCCTGTCGGGCCCTGTCGGGCTCTGTCGGGCTCTGTCGGGCCCTGTCGGGCTCTGTCGGGCCCTGTCGGGCCCTGTCGGGCTCTGTCGGGCCCTGTCGGGCTCTACTGGGCTCTGTCGGGCTCTGTCAGGCCCTGTCGGGCCCTGTCGGGCCCTGTCGGGCTCTGTCGGGCACTACTGGGCCCTGTCGGGCCCTGTCAGGCTCTGTCGGGCTCTGTCGGGCCCTGTCGGGCTCTACTGGGCTCTGTCGGGCCCTGTCGGGCTCTGTCGGGCCCTGTCGGGCTCTGTCGGGCCCTGTCGGGCTCTGTCGGGCTCTGTCGGGCTCTGTCGGGCTCTACTGGGCTCTGTCGGGCTCTGTCGGGCTCTGTCGGGCTCTACTGGGCTCTGTCGGGCTCTGTCGGGCCCTGTCGGGCCCTGTCGGGCTCTGTCGGGCTCTGTCGGGCCCTGTCGGGCTCTGTCGGGCTCTGTCGGGCTCTGCTGGGCCCTGTCGGGCCCTGTCGGGCCCTGTCGGGCCCTGTCGGGCTCTGTCGGGCTCTGTCGGGCTCTGTCGGGCCCTGTCGGGCTCTGTCGGGCTCTACTTGGCCCTGTCGGGTTCTGTCGGGCTCTACTGGGCTCTGTCGGGCCCTGTCGGGCTCTGTCGGGCCCTCTCGGGCTCTGTCGGGCCCTGTCGGGCTCTGTCGGGCTCTACTGGGCTCTGTCGGGCTCTGTCGGGCTCTGTCGGGCTCTGTCGGGCTCTACTGGGCCCTGTCGGGCTCTGTCGGGCTCTGTCGGGCCCTGTCGGGCTCTGTCGCGCTCTGTCGGGCTCTGTCGGGCTCTACTGGGCCCTGTCGGGCTCTGTCGGGCTCTACTGGGCCCTGTTGGGCTCTGTCGCGCTCTGTCGGGCTCTGTCGGGCTCTACTGGGCCCTGTCGGGCTCTGTCGGGCTCTACTGGGCTCTGTCGGGCCCTGTCGGGCCCTGTCGGGCTCTGTCGGGCCCTGTCGGGCCCTGTCGGGCTCTGTCGGGCTCTGTCGGGCCCTGTTGGGCCCTGTCGGGCTCTGTCCGGCCCTGTCGGGCTCTGTCGGGCTCTACTGGGCCCTGTCGGGCCCTGTCGGGCTCTGTCGGGCTCTGTCGGGCCCTGTCGGGCTCTGACGGGCCCTGTCGGGCTCTGTCGGGCTCTGTCGGGCTCTGCTGGGCCCTGTCGGGCTCTGTCGGGCTCTGTCGGGCTCTGTCGGGTTCTGTCGGGCCCTGTCGGGCTCTGTCGGGCTCTGTCGGGCTCTGCTGGGCCCTGTCGGGCTCTGTCGGGCTCTGTCGGGCTCTGTCGGACTCTGTCGGGCTCTGCTGGGCCCTGTCGGGCTCTGTCGGGCTCTGTCGGGCTCTGTCGGGCTCTGTCGGGCTCTGCTGGGCCCTGTCGGGCTCTGTCGGGCTCTGTCGGGCTCTGTCGGGCTCTGTCGGGCCCTGTCGGGCCCTGTCGGGCTCTGTCGGGCCCTGTCGGGCTCTGTCGGGCTCTGTCGGGCTCTACTGGGCCCTGTCGGGCCCTGTCGGGCTCTGTCGGGCTCTGTCGGGCCCTGTCGGGCTCTGACGGGCCCTGTCGGGCTCTGTCGGGCTCTGTCGGGCTCTGTCGGGCTCTGTCGGGCTCTGCTGGGCCCTGTCGGGCTCTGTCGGGCCCTGTCGGGCTCTGTCGGGCTCTGTCGGGCTCTACTGGGCCCTGTCGGGCTCTGTCGGGCTCTACTTGGCCCTGTCGGGTTCTGTCGGGCTCTACTGGGCTCTGTCGGGCCCTGTCGGGCTCTGTCGGGCTCTGTCGGGCCCTGTCGGGCTCTGTCGGGCCCTGTCGGGCTCTGTCGGGCTCTGTCGGGCTCTGTCGGGCTCTACTGGGCTCTGTCGGGCTCTGTCGGGCTCTGTCGGGCTCTGTCGGGCTCTACTGGGCCCTGTCGGGCTCTGTCGGGCTCTGTCGGGCCCTGTCGGGCTCTGTCGCGCTCTGTCGGGCTCTGTCGGGCTCTACTGGGCCCTGTCGGGCTCTGTCGCGCTCTGTCGGGCTCTGTCGGGCTCTACTGGGCCCTGTCGGGCTCTGTCGGGCTCTACTGGGCTCTGTCGGGCCCTGTCGGGCCCTGTCGGGCTCTGTCGGGCCCTGTCGGGCCCTGTCGGGCTCTGTCGGGCTCTGTCGGGCCCTGTCGGGCTCTGTCGGGCTCTACTGGGCCCTGTCGCGCTCTGTCGGGCTCTGTCAGGCTCTGTCGGGCTCTGTCGGACCCTGTCGGGCTCTGTCGGGCTCTACTGGACCCTGTCGGGCCCTGTCGGGCTCTGTCGGGCTCTGTCGGGCCCTGTCGGGCTCTGTCGGGCTCTGTCGGGCTCTGTCGGGCTCTACTGGGCCCTGTCGGGCCCTGTCGGGCTCTGTCGGGCTCTGTCGGGCTCTACTGGGCCCTGTCGGGTTCTGTCGGGCTCTGTCGGGCTCTACTGGGCCCTGTCGGGCTCTGTCGGGCCCTGTCGGGCTCTGTCGGGCTCTGTCGGGCTCTGTCGGGCTCTACTGGGCCCTGTCGGGCTCTGTCGGGCTCTGTCGGGCCCTGTCGGGCTATGTCGCGCTCTGTCGGGCTCTGTCGGGCTCTACTGGGCCCTGTCGGGCTCTGTCGGGCTCTTCTGGGCCCTGTCGGGTTCTGTCGGGCTCTACTGGGCTCTGTCGGGCCCTGTCGGGCTCTGTCGGGCCCTGTCGGGCTCTGTCGGGCTCTGTCGGGCTCTGTCGGGCTCTACTGGGCTCTGTCGGGCTCTGTCGGGCTCTGTCGGGCTCTACTGGGCTCTGTCGGGCTCTGTCGGGCTCTGTCGGGCCCTGTCGGGCCCTGTCGGGCTCTATCGGGCTCTGTCGGGCCCTGTCGGGCTCTGTCGGGCTCTGTCGGGCTCTGTCGGGCTCTACTGGGCCCTGTCGGGCTCTGTCGGGCTCTGTCGGGCTCTGTCGGGCCCTGTCGGGCTCTGTCCGGCCCTGTCGGGCTCTGTCGGGCTCTACTGGGCCCTGTCGGGCCCTGTCGGGCTCTGTCGGGCTCTGTCGGGCCCTGTCGGGCTCTGACGGGCCCTGTCGGGCTCTGTCGGGCTCTGTCGGGCTCTGCTGGGCCCTGTCGGGCTCTGTCGGGCTCTGTCGGGCTCTGTCGGGGTCTACTGGGCCCTGTCGGGCTCTGTCGGGCTCTGTCGGGCTCTGCTGGGCCCTGTCGGGCTCTGTCGGGCTCTGTCGGGCTCTGTCGGGCTCTACTGGGCCCTGTCGGGCTCTGTCGGGCTCTGTCGGGCTCTGTCGGGCTCTACTGGGCCCTGTCGGGCCCTGTCGGGCTCTGTCTGGCCCTGTCGGGCCCTGTCGGGCTCTGTCAGGCTCTGTCGGGCTCTGTCGGGCTCTACTGGGCCCTGTCGGGCCCTGTCGGGACCTGTCGGTCTCTACTGGGCTCTACTGGGCTCTGTCGGGCTCTGTCGGGCTCTACTGGGCCCTGTCGGGCCCTGTCGGGCCCTGTCGGGCTCTGTCGGGCCCTGTCGGGCCCTGTCGGGCTCTGTCGGGCTCTGTCGGGCTCTGTCGGGCTCTACTGGGCTCTACTGGGCTCTGTCGGGCTCTGTCGGGCTCTGTCGGGCTCTGTCGGGCTCTACTGGGCCCTGTCGGGCCCTGTCGGGCTCTACTGGGCTCTGTCGGGCTCTCTCGGGCTCTGTCGCGCTCTGTCGGGCTCTGTCGGGCTCTACTGGGCCCTGTCGGGCTCTGTCGGGCTCTACTGGGCCCTGTCGGGTTCTGTCGGGCTCTACTGGGCTCTGTCGGGCCCTGTCGGGCTCTGTCGGGCCCTGTCGGGCTCTGTCGGGCTCTGTCGGGCTCTGTCGGGCTCTACTGGGCCCTGTCGGGTTCTGTCGGGCTCTACTGGGCTCTGTCGGGCCCTGTCGGGCTCTGTCGGGCCCTGTCGGGCTCTGTCGGGCTCTGTCGGGCTCTACTGGGCTCTGTCGGGCTCTGTCGGGCTCTGTCGGGCTCTAATGGGCTCTGTCGGCCTCTGTCGGGCCCTGTCGGGCTCTGTCGGGCTCTGTCGGGCTCTGTCGGGCCCTGTCGGGCTCTGTCGGGCTCTGTCGGGCTCTGTCGGGCTCTACTGGGCCCTGTCGGGCTCTGTCGGGCTCTGTCGGGCTCTGTCGGGCCCTGTCGGGCTCTGTCGGTCTCTACTGGGCTCTGTCGGGCTCTACTGGGCTCTACTGGGCCCTGTCGGGCTCTGTCGGGCTCTGTCGGGCTCTGTCGGGCTCTACTGGGCCCTGTCGGGCTCTGTCGGGCCCTGTCGGGCTCTGTCGGGCTCTGTCGGGCTCTACTGGGCCCTGTCGGGCTCTGTCGGGCTCTGTCGGGCCCTGTCGGGCTCTGTCGCGCTCTGTCGGGCTCTGTCGGGCTCTACTGGGCCCTGTCGGGCTCTGTCGGGCTCTACTGGGCCCTGTCGGGTTCTGTCGGGCTCTACTGGGCTCTGTCGGGCCCTGTCGGGCTCTGTCGGGCCCTGTCGGGCTCTGTCGGGCTCTGTCGGGCTCTGTCGGGCTCTACTGGGCCCTGTCGGGTTCTGTCGGGCTCTACTGGGCTCTGTCGGGCCCTGTCGGGCTCTGTCGGGCCCTGTCGGGCTCTGTCGGGCCCTGTCGGGCTCTGTCGGGCTCTGTCGGGCTCTGTCGGGCTCTACTGGGCCCTGTCGGGTTCTGTCGGGCTCTACTGGGCTCTGTCGGGCCCTGTCGGGCTCTGTCGGGCTCTGTCGGGCTCTGTCGGGCTCTACTGGGCTCTGTCGGGCTCTGTCGGGCTCTGTCGGGCTCTATTGGGCTCTGTCGGGCTCTGTCGGGCCCTGTCGGGCCCTGTCGGGCTCTGTCGGGCTCTGTCGGGCCCTGTCGGGCTCTGTCGGGCTCTGTCGGGCTCTGCTGGGCCCTGTCGGGCTCTGTCGGGCCCTGTCGGGCTCTGTCGGGCTCTGTCGGGCTCTACTGGACCCTGTCGGGCTCTGTCGGGCTCTACTTGGCCCTGTCGGGTTCTGTCAGGCTCTACTGGGCTCTGTCGGGCCCTGTCGGGCTCTGTCGGGCCCTGTCGGGCTCTGTCGGGCTCTGTCGGGCTCTGTCGGGCTCTACTGGGCTCTGTCGGGCTCTGTCGGGCTCTGTCGGGCTCTGTCGGGCTCTACTGGGCCCTGTCGGGCTCTGTCGGGCTCTGTCGGGCCCTGTCGGGCTCTGTCGCGCTCTGTCGGGCTCTGTCGGGCTCTACTGGGCCCTGTCGGGCTCTGTCGGGCTCTACTGGGCCCTGTCGGGTTCTGTCGGGCTCTACTGGGCTCTGTCGGGCCCTGTCGGGCTCTGTCGGGCCCTGTCGGGCTCTGTCGGGCTCTGTCGGGCCCTGTCGGGCTCTGTCGGGCTCTGTCGGGCTCTGTCGGGCTCTACTGGGCCCTGTCGGGGTCTGTCGGGCTCTGTCGGGCTCTGTCGGGCCCTGTCGGGCTCTGTCGGTCTCTACTGGGCTCTGTCGGGCTCTACTGGGCTCTACTGGGCCCTGTCGGGCTCTGTCGGGCTCTGTCGGGCTCTGTCGGGCTCTACTGGGCCCTGTCGGGCTCTGTCGGGCTCTACTGGGCCCTGTCGGGCTCTGTCGGGCTCTACTGGGCCCTGTCGGGTTCTGTCGGGCTCTACTGGGCTCTGTCGGGCCCTGTCGGGCTCTGTCGGGCCCTGTCGGGCTCTGTCGGGCTCTGTCGGGCTCTGTCGGGCTCTACTGGGCCCTGTCGGGTTCTGTCGGGCTCTACTGGGCTCTGTCGGGCCCTGTCGGGCTCTGTCGGGCCCTGTCGGGCTCTGTCGGACTCTGTCGGGCTCTGTCGGGCTCTACTGGGCCCTGTCGGGTTCTGTCGGGCTCTACTGGGCTCTGTCGGGCCCTGTCGGGCTCTGTCGGGCTCTGTCGGGCTCTGTCGGGCTCTACTGGGCTCTGTCGGGCTCTGTCGGGCTCTGTCGGGCTCTACTGGGCTCTGTCGGGCTCTGTCGGGCCCTGTCGGGCCCTGTCGGGCTCTGTCGGGCTCTGTCGGGCCCTGTCGGGCTCTGTCGGGCTCTGTCGGGCTCTGTCGGGCCCTGTCGGGCTCTGTCGGGCTCTGTCGGGCTCTACTGGGCCCTGTCGGGCTCTGTCGGGCTCTACTTGGCCCTGTCGGGTTCTGTCGGGCTCTACTGGGCTCTGTCGGGCCCTGTCGGGCTCTGTCGGGCCCTGTCGGGCTCTGTCGGGCTCTGTCGGGCTCTGTCGGGCTCTACTGGGCTCTGTCGGGCTCTGTCGGGCTCTGTCGGGCTCTGTCGGGCTCTACTGGGCACTGTCGGGCTCTGTCGGGCTCTGTCGGGCCCTGTCGGGCTCTGTCGCGCTCTGTCGGGCTCTACTGGGCCCTGTCGGGCTCTGTCGGGCTCTACTGGGCCCTGTCGGGCTCTGTCGCGCTCTGTCGGGCTCTGTCGGGCTCTACTGGGCCCTGTCGGGCTCTGTCGGGCTCTACTGGGCTCTGTCGGGCCCTGTCGGGCCCTGTCGGGCCCTGTCGGGCCCTGTCGGGCTCTGTCGGGCTCTGTCGGGCCCTGTCGGGCTCTGTCGGGCTCTACTGGGCCCTGTCGCGCTCTGTCGGGCTCTGTCAGGCTCTGTCGGGCTCTGTCGGGCCCTGTCGGGCTCTGTCGGGCTCTACTGGACCCTGTCGGGCCCTGTCGGGCTCTGTCGGGCTCTGTCGGGCCCTGTCGGGCTCTGTCGGGCTCTGTCGGGCTCTGTCGGGCTCTACTGGGCCCTGTCGGGCCCTGTCGGGCTCTGTCGGGCCCTGTCGGGCTCTACTGGGCCCTGTCGGGTTCTGTCGGGCTCTGTCGGGCTCTGTCGGGCTCTGTCGGGCTCTGTCGGGCTCTGTCGGGCCCTGTCGGGCTCTGTCGGGCCCTGTCGGGCTCTGTCGGGCTCTGTCGGGCTCTGTCGGGCTCTGTCGGGCTCTGTCGGGCCCTGTCGGGCTCTGTCGCGCTCTGTCGGGCTCTGTCGGGCTCTACTGGGCCCTGTCGGGCTCTGTCGGGCTCTACTGGGCCCTGTCGGGTTCTGTCGGGCTCTACTGGGCTCTGTCGGGCCCTGTCGGGCTCTGTCGGGCCCTGTCGGGCTCTGTCGGGCCCTGTCGGGCTCTGTCGGGCTCTGTCGGGCTCTGTCGGGCTCTACTGGGCTCTGTCGGGCTCTGTCGGGCTCTGTCGGGCTCTACTGGGCTCTGTCGGGCTCTGTCGGGCCCTGTCGCGCCCTGTCGGGCTCTGTCGGGCTCTGTCGGGCCCTGTCGGGCTCTGTCGGGCTCTGTCGGGCTCTGTCGGGCTCTACTGGGCCCTGTCGGGCTCTGTCGGGCTCTGTCGGGCTCTGTCGGGCCCTGTCGGGCTCTGTCCGGCCCTGTCGGGCTCTGTCGGGCTCTACTGGGTCCTGTCGGGCCCTGTCGGGCTCTGTCGGGCTCTGTCGGGCTCTGTCGGGCTCTGTCGGGCTCTGTCGGGCTCTACTGGGCCCTGTCGTGCTCTGTCGGGCTCTGTCGGGCCCTGTCGGGCTCTGTCGGGCTCTGTCGGGCTCTGTCGGGCTCTACTGGGCCCTGTCGGGTTCTGTCGGGCTCTACTGGGCTCTGTCGGGCCCTGTCGGGCTCTGTCGGGCCCTGTCGGGCTCTGTCGGGCCCTGTCGGGCTCTGTCGGGCTCTGTCGGGCTCTGTCGGGCTCTACTGGGCCCTGTCGGGTTCTGTCGGGCTCTACTGGGCTCTGTCGGGCCCTGTCGGGCTCTGTCGGGCCCTGTCGGGCTCTGTCGGGCTCTGTCGGGCTCTGTCGGGCTCTACTGGGCTCTGTCGAGCTCTGTCGGGCTCTGTCGGGCTCTACTGGGCTCTGTCGGGATCTGTCGGGCCCTGTCGGGCCCTGTCGGGCTCTGTCGGGCTCTGTCGGGCCCTGTCGGGCTCTGTCGGGCTCTGTCGGGCTCTGCTGGGCCCTGTCGGGCTCTGTCGGGCCCTGTCGGGCTCTGTCGGGCTCTGTCGGGCTCTACTGGGCCCTGTCGGGCTCTGTCGGGCTCTACTTGGCCCTGTCGGGTTCTGTCGGGCTCTACTGGGCTCTGTCGGGCCCTGTCGGGCTCTGTCGGGCCCTGTCGGGCTCTGTCGGGCTCTGTCGGGCTCTGTCGGGCTCTACTGGGCTCTGTCGTGCTCTGTCGGGCTCTGTCGGGCTCTGTCGGGCTCTACTGGGCCCTGTCGGGCTCTGTCGGGCTCTGTCGGGCCCTGTCGGGCTCTGTCGCGCTCTGTCGGGCTCTGTCGGGCTCTACTGGGCCCTGTCGGGCTCTGTCGGGCTCTACTGGGCCCTGTCGGGCTCTGTCGCGCTCTGTCGGGCTCTGTCGGGCTCTACTGGGCCCTGTCGGGCTCTGTCGGGCTCTACTGGGCTCTGTCGGGCCCTGTCGGGCCCTGTCGGGCTCTGTCGGGCCCTGTCGGGCCCTGTCGGGCTCTGTCGGGCTCTGTCGGGCCCTGTCGGGCTCTGTCGGGCTCTACTGGGCCCTGTCGCGTTCTGTCGGGCTCTGTCAGGCTCTGTCGGGCTCTGTCGGGCCCTGTCGGGCTCTGTCGGGCTCTACTGGACCCTGTCGGGCCCTGTCGGGCTCTGTCGGGCTCTGTCGGGCCCTGTCGGGCTCTGTCGGGCTCTGTCGGGCTCTACTGGGCTCTGTCGGGCTCTGTCGGGCTCTACTGGGCTCTGTCGGGCTCTACTGGGCCCTGTCGGGCCCTGTCGGGCTCTGTCGGGCTCTGTCGGGCTCTACTGGGTCCTGTCGGGCTCTGTCGGGCTCTGTCGGGCCCTGTCGGGCTCTG
Organism: Caloenas nicobarica; assembly: GCF_036013445.1. Taxonomy (NCBI): domain Eukaryota; kingdom Metazoa; phylum Chordata; class Aves; order Columbiformes; family Columbidae; genus Caloenas; species Caloenas nicobarica. The sequence continues at coordinate 11,064 of NW_027017423.1, read as the reverse complement.
TCGGGCTCTACTGGGCCCTGTCGGGTCCTGTCGGGCTCTGTCGGGCTCTGTCGGGCTCTACTGGGCTAAACTGGGCTCTGTCGGGCCCTGTCGGGCCCTGTTGGGCCCTGTCGGGCTCTGTCGGGCCCTGTCGGGCTCTGTCGGGCCCTGTCGGGCCCTGTCGGGCTCTGTCGGGCTCTACTGGGCCCTGTCGGGCTCTGTCGGGCTCTGTCGGGATCTGTCGGACTCTGTCGGGCTCTACTGGGCCCTGTCAGGCCCTGTCGGGCTCTGTCTGGCCCTGTCGGGCCCTGTCGGGCTCTCTCAGGCTCTGTCGGGCTCTGTCGGGCTCTACTGGGCCCTGTCGGGACCTGTCGGGCTCTACTGGGCTCTACTGGGCTCTGTCGGGCTCTGTCGGGCTCTACTGGGCTCTGTCGGGCTCTGTCGGGCCCTGTCGGGCTCTGTCGGGCTCTGTCGGGCTCTGTCGGGCTCTACTGGGCTCTACTGGGCTCTGTCGGGCTCTGTCGGGGTCTACTGTGCCCTGTCGTTCCCTGTCGGGCCCTGTCGGGCTCTGTCGGGCTCTACTGGGCTCTGTCGGGCTCTGTCGGGCTCTGTCGGGCCCTGTCGGGCTCTGTCGGGCCCTGTCGGGCTCTGTCGGGCTCTGTCGGGCTCTGTCGGGCCCTGTCGGGCCCTGTCGGGCTCTGTCGGGCTCTACTGGGCTCTGTCGGGCTCTGTCGGGCTCTGTCGGGCCCTGTCGGGCTCTGTCGGGCTCTGTCGGGCCCTGTCGGGCTCTGTCGGGCCCTGTCGGGCCCTGTCGGGCTCTGTCGGGCTCTGTCGGGCCCTGTCGGGCTCTGTCGGGCTCTACTGGGCCCTGTCGCGCTCTGTCGGGCTCTGTCGGGCTCTGTCGGGCTCTGTCTGGCTCTGTCGGGCCCTGTCGGGCTCTGTTGGGCTCTACTGGGCCCTGTCGGGCCCTGTCGGGCTCTGTCGGGCTCTGTCGGGCCCTGTCGGGCTCTGTCGGGCCCTGTCGGGCCCTGTCGGGCTCTGTCGGGCCCTGTCGGGCTCTACTGGGCTCTGTCGGGCTCTATCAGGCCCTGTCGGGCCCTGTCGGGCCCTGTCGGGCTCTGTCGGGCTCTACTGGGCCCTGTCGGGCCCTGTCGGGCTCTGTCGGGCTCTGTCGGGCCCTGTCGGGCTCTGTCGGGCCCTGTCGGGCTCTGTCGGACTCTGTCGGGCTCTGCTGGGCCCTGTCGGGCCCTGTCGGGCTCTGTCGGGCCCTGTCGGGCTCTGTCGGGCTCTACTGGGCCCTGTTGGGCTCTGTCGGGCTCTGTCGGGCTCTGTCGGGCTCTACTGGGCTAAACTGGGCTCTGTCGGGCCCTGTCGGGCCCTGTCGGGCCCTGTCGGGCTCTGTCGGGCTCTGTCGGGCTCTGTCGGCCTCTGTCGGGCCCTGTCGGGCCCTGTCGGGCTCTGTCGGGCCCTGTCGGGCCCTGACGGGCCCTGTCGGGCCCTGTCGGGCTCTGTCGGGCTCTGTCGGGCTCTACTGGGCTCTGTCGGGCTCTGTCGGGCTCTGTCGGGCTCTGTCAGGCTCTGTCGGGCCCTGTCGGGCTCTGTCAGGCTCTGTCGGGCCCTGTCGGGCTCTGTCGGGCTCTGTCGGGCTCTGTCGGGCTCTACTGGGCCCTGTCGGGCTCTGTCGGGCTCTGTCGGGCTCTGTCGGGCCCTGTCGGGCTCTGTCGGGCTCAACTGGTCTCTGTCGGGCTCTGTCGGGCTCTGTCGGGCTCTGTCGGGCTCTACTGGGCTCTACTGGGCTCTGTCGGGCTCTGTCGGGCTCTACTGGGCCCTGTCGGGCTCTGTCGGGCTCTGTCGGGCCCTGTCAGGCTCTGTCGGGCTCTGTCGGCCTCTGTCGGGCTCTACTGGGCTCTGTCGGGCTCTGTCGGTCTCTGTCGGGCTCTACTGGGCCCTGTCGGGCTCTGTCGGGCCCTGTCGGGCCCTGTCGGGCTCTGTCGGGCTCTGTCGGGCTCTGTCGGGCTCTGTCAGGCCCTGTCGGGTTCTGTCGGGCTCTGTCGGGCTCTGTCGGGCTCTGTCGGGCTCTACTGGGCTCTGTCGGGCCCTGTCGGGCCCTGTCGGGCCCTGCCGGGCTCTGTCGGGCTCTGTCGGGCCCTGTCGGGTTCTGTCGGGCTCTGTCGGGCTCTGTCGGGCTCTACTGGGCCCTGTCGGGCTCTGTCGGGCTCTGTCGGGCCCTGTCGGGCCCTGTCGGGCTCTGTCGGGCCCTGTCGGGCCCTGTCGGGCTCTGTCGGGCTCTGTCGGGCTCTGTCGGGCCCTGTCGGACTCTGTCGGACTCTGTCGGGCCCTGTCGGGCTCTGTCGGGCTCTGTCGGGCTCTGTCGGGCTCTGCTGGGTCCTGTCGGGCTCTGTCGGACTCTGTCGGGCCCTGTCGGGCCCTGTCGGGCTCTGTCGGGCTCTGTCGGGCCCTGTCGGGCTCTGTCGGGCTCTGTCGGGCTCTACTGGGCCCTGTCGGGCCCTGTCGGGCTCTGTCGGGCTCTGTCGGGCTCTGTCGGGCTCTACTGGGCCCTGTCGGGCCCTGTCGGGCTCTGTCGGGCTCTGTCGGGCTCTGTCGGGCTCTGTCGGGCTCTACTGGGCCCTGTCGGGTTCTGTCGGGCTCTGTCGGGCTCTGTCGGGCTCTATCGGGCTCTACTGGGCCCTGTCGGGCTCTACTGGGCCCTGTCGGGCCCTGTCGGGCTCTGTCGGGCTCTGTCGGGCCCTGTCGGGCTCTGTCGGGCTCTGTCGGGCTCTGTCGGGCTCTACTGGGCTCTGTCGGGCTCTGTCGGGCTCTGTCGGGCTCTACTGGGCTCTGTCGGGCTCTGTCGGGCCCTGTCGGGCCCTGTCGGGCTCTGTCGGGCTCTGTCGGGCCCTGTCGGGCTCTGTCGGGCTCTGTCGGGCTCTGTCGGGCTCTACTGGGCCCTGTCGGGCTCTGTCGGGCTCTGTCGGGCCCTGTCGGGCTCTGTCGCGCTCTGTCGGGCTCTGTCGGGCTCTGTCGGGCCCTGTCGGGCTCTGTCGGGCTCTGTCGGGCTCTGTCGGGCTCTGTCGGGCTCTACTGGGCTCTGTCGGGCTCTGTCGGGCTCTGTCGGGCTCTACTGGGCCCTGTCGGGCTCTGTCGGGCCCTGTCGGGCTCTGTCGGGCTCTGTCGGGCTCTGTCGGGCTCTACTGGGCCCTGTCGGGCTCTGTCGGGCTCTGTCGGGCTCTGCTGGGTCCTGTCGGGCTCTGTCGGGCTCTGTCGGGCCCTGTCGGGCTCTGTCGGGCTCTACTGGGCCCTGTCGGGTCCTGTCGGGCTCTGTCGGGCTCTGTCGGGCTCTACTGGGCTAAACTGGGCTCTGTCGGGCCCTGTCGGGCCCTGTCGGGCTCTACTGGGCCCTGTCGGGCCCTGTCGGGCTCTGTCGGGCCCTGTCGGGCCCTGTCGGGCCCTGTCGGGCTCTGTCGGGCTCTGTCGGGCTCTGTCGGGCTCTACTGGGCCCTGTCGGGCTCTGTCGGGCTCTGTCGGGCTCTGTCGGGCTCTACTGGGCCCTGTCGGGCCCTGTCGGGACCTGTCGGGCTCTACTGGGCTCTACTGGGCTCTGTCGGGCTCTGTCGGGCTCTACTGGGCCCTGTCGGGCCCTGTCGGGCCCTGTCGGGCTCTGTCGGGCCCTGTCGGGCCCCGTCGGGCTCTGTCGGGCTCTGTCGGGCTCTGTCTGGCCCTGTCGGGCCCTGTCGGGCTCTGTCAGGCTCTGTCGGGCTCTGTCGGGCTCTACTGGGCCCTGTCGGGCCCTGTCGGGACCTGTCGGGCTCTACTGGGCTCTACTGGGCTCTGTCGGGCTCTGTCGGGCTCTACTGGGCCCTGTCGCGCCCTGTCGGGCCCTGTCGGGCTCTGTCGGGCCCTGTCGGGCCCCGTCGGGCTCTGTCGGGCTCTGTCGGGCTCTGTCGGGCTCTACTGGGCTCTACTGGGCTCTGTCGGGCTCTGTCGGGGTCTACTGTGCCCTGTCGGGCCCTGTCGGGCCCTGTCGGGCTCTGTCGGGCTCTACTGGGCTCTGTCGGGCTCTGTCGGGCTCTGTCGGGCCCTGTCGGGCTCTGTCGGGCCCTGTCGGGCTCTGTCGGGCTCTGTCGGGCTCTGTCGGGCCCTGTCGGGCCCTGTCGGGCTCTGTCGGGCTCTACTGGGCTCTGTCGGGCTCTGTCGGGCTCTGTCGGGCCCTGTCGGGCTCTGTCGGGCTCTGTCGGGCTCTGTCGGGCTTTACTGGGCTCTACTGGGCTCTGTCGGGCTCTGTCGGGCTCTACTGGGCCCTGTCGGGCTCTGTCGGGCTCTGTCAGGCCCTATCGGGCTCTGTCGGGCTCTGTCGGGCTCTGTCGGGCTCTGTCGGTCTCTGTCGGGCTCTACTGGGCTCTGTCGGGCTCTGTCGGGCTCTGTCGGGCTCTGTCGGGCTCTACTGGGCCCTGTCGGGCTCTGTCGGGCCCTGTCGGGCTCTGTCGGGCTCTGTCGGGCTCTGTCGGGCTCTACTGGGCCCTGTCGGGCTCTGTCGGGCTCTGTCGGGCTCTGTCGGGCTCTGCTGGGTCCTGTCGGGCTCTGTCGGGCTCTGTCGGGCCCTGTCGGGCTCTGTCGGGCTCTGTCGGGCTCTACTGGGCTCTGTCGGGCTCTGTCGGTCTCTGTCGGGCTCTACTGGGCCCTGTCGGGCCCTGTCGGGCTCTGTCGGGCTCTGTCGGGCTCTGTCGGGCTCAACTGGTCTCTGTCGGGCTCTGTCGGGCTCTGTCGGGCTCTGTCGGGCTCTGTCGGGATCTACTGGGCTCTACTGGGCTCTGTCGGGCTCTGTCGGGCTCTACTGGGCCGTGTCGGGCTCTGTCGGGCTCTGTCGGGTTCTGTCGGGTTCTGTCGGGCTCTGCCGGGCTCTTTCGGGCTCTGTCGGGCTCTACTGGGCTCTGTCGGGCCCTGTCGGGCCCTGTCGGGCCCTGTCGGGCCCTGTCGGGCTCTGTCGGGCTCTGTCGGGCCCTGTCGGGTTCTGTCGGGCTCTGTCGGGCTCTGTCGGGCTCTACTGGGCCCTGTCGGGCTCTGTCGGGCTCTGTCGGGCCCTGTCGGGCCCTGTCGGGCTCTGTCGGGCCCTGTCGGGCCCTGTCGGGCTCTGTCGGGCCCTGTCGGGCTCTGTCGGGCTCTGTCGGGCTCTGTCGGGCTCTGCTGGGTCCTGTCGGGCTCTGTCGGACTCTGTCGGGCCCTGTCGGGCCCTGTCGGGCTCTGTCGGGCTCTGTCGGTCCCTGTCGGGCTCTGTCGGGCTCTACTGGGCCCTGTCGGGCCCTGTCGGGCTCTGTCGGGCTCTGTCGGGCTCTACTGGGCCCTGTCGGGCCCTGTCGGGCTCTGTCGGGCTCTGTCGGGCTCTACTGGGCCCTGTCGGGCCCTGTCGGGCTCTGTCGGGCTCTGTCGGGCTCTGTCGGGCCCTGTCGGGCTCTGTCGGGCTCTGTCGGGCCCTGTCGGGCTCTGTCGGGCTCTGTCGGGCTCTACTGGGCCCTGTCGGGCCCTGTCGGGCTCTGTCGGGCTCTGTCGGGCTCTGTCGGGCTCTACTGGGCCCTGTCGGGCCCTGTCGGGCTCTGTCGGGCTCTGTCGGGCTCTGTCGGGCTCTACTGGGCCCTGTCGGGTTCTGTCGGGCTCTGTCGGGCTCTGTCGGGCTCTGTCGGGCTCTACTGGGCCCTGTCGGGCTCTACTGGGCCCTGTCGGGCCCTGTCGGGCTCTGTCGGGCTCTGTCGGGCCCTGTCGGGCTCTGTCGGGCTCTGTCGGGCTCTGTCGGGCTCTACTGGGCTCTGTCGGGCTCTGTCGGGCTCTGTCGGGCTCTACTGGGCTCTGTCGGGCTCTGTCGGGCCCTGTCGGGCCCTGTCGGGCTCTGTCGGGCTCTGTCGGGCCCTGTCGGGCTCTGTCGGGCTCTGTCGGGCTCTGTCGGGCTCTACTGGGCCCTGTCGGGCTCTGTCGGGCTCTGTCGGGCCCTGTCGGGCTCTGTCGCGCTCTGTCGGGCTCTGTCGGGCTCTGTCGGGCCCTGTCGGGCTCTGTCGGGCTCTGTCGGGCTCTGTCGGGCTCTGTCGGGCTCTACTGGGCTCTGTCGGGCTCTGTCGGGCTCTGTCGGGCTCTACTGGGCCCTGTCGGGCTCTGTCGGGCCCTGTCGGGCTCTGTCGGGCTCTGTCGGGCTCTGTCGGGCTCTACTGGGCCCTGTCGGGCTCTGTCGGGCTCTGTCGGGCTCTGCTGGGTCCTGTCGGGCTCTGTCGGGCTCTGTCGGGCCCTGTCGGGCTCTGTCGGGCTCTACTGGGCCCTGTCGGGTCCTGTCGGGCTCTGTCGGGCTCTGTCGGGCTCTACTGGGCTAAACTGGGCTCTGTCGGGCCCTGTCGGGCCCTGTCGGGCTCTACTGGGCCCTGTCGGGCCCTGTCGGGCTCTGTCGGGCCCTGTCGGGCCCTGTCGGGCCCTGTCGGGCTCTGTCGGGCTCTGTCGGGCTCTGTCGGGCTCTACTGGGCCCTGTCGGGCTCTGTCGGGCTCTGTCGGGCTCTGTCGGGCTCTACTGGGCCCTGTCGGGCCCTGTCGGGACCTGTCGGGCTCTACTGGGCTCTACTGGGCTCTGTCGGGCTCTGTCGGGCTCTACTGGGCCCTGTCGGGCCCTGTCGGGCCCTGTCGGGCTCTGTCGGGCCCTGTCGGGCCCCGTCGGGCTCTGTCGGGCTCTGTCGGGCTCTGTCTGGCCCTGTCGGGCCCTGTCGGGCTCTGTCAGGCTCTGTCGGGCTCTGTCGGGCTCTACTGGGCCCTGTCGGGCCCTGTCGGGACCTGTCGGGCTCTACTGGGCTCTACTGGGCTCTGTCGGGCTCTGTCGGGCTCTACTGGGCCCTGTCGCGCCCTGTCGGGCCCTGTCGGGCTCTGTCGGGCCCTGTCGGGCCCCGTCGGGCTCTGTCGGGCTCTGTCGGGCTCTGTCGGGCTCTACTGGGCTCTACTGGGCTCTGTCGGGCTCTGTCGGGGTCTACTGTGCCCTGTCGGGCCCTGTCGGGCCCTGTCGGGCTCTGTCGGGCTCTACTGGGCTCTGTCGGGCTCTGTCGGGCTCTGTCGGGCCCTGTCGGGCTCTGTCGGGCCCTGTCGGGCTCTGTCGGGCTCTGTCGGGCTCTGTCGGGCCCTGTCGGGCCCTGTCGGGCTCTGTCGGGCTCTACTGGGCTCTGTCGGGCTCTGTCGGGCTCTGTCGGGCCCTGTCGGGCTCTGTCGGGCTCTGTCGGGCTCTGTCGGGCTTTACTGGGCTCTACTGGGCTCTGTCGGGCTCTGTCGGGCTCTACTGGGCCCTGTCGGGCTCTGTCGGGCTCTGTCAGGCCCTATCGGGCTCTGTCGGGCTCTGTCGGGCTCTGTCGGGCTCTGTCGGTCTCTGTCGGGCTCTACTGGGCTCTGTCGGGCTCTGTCGGGCTCTGTCGGGCTCTGTCGGGCTCTACTGGGCCCTGTCGGGCTCTGTCGGGCCCTGTCGGGCTCTGTCGGGCTCTGTCGGGCTCTGTCGGGCTCTACTGGGCCCTGTCGGGCTCTGTCGGGCTCTGTCGGGCTCTGTCGGGCTCTGCTGGGTCCTGTCGGGCTCTGTCGGGCTCTGTCGGGCCCTGTCGGGCTCTGTCGGGCTCTGTCGGGCTCTACTGGGCTCTGTCGGGCTCTGTCGGTCTCTGTCGGGCTCTACTGGGCCCTGTCGGGCCCTGTCGGGCTCTGTCGGGCTCTGTCGGGCTCTGTCGGGCTCAACTGGTCTCTGTCGGGCTCTGTCGGGCTCTGTCGGGCTCTGTCGGGCTCTGTCGGGATCTACTGGGCTCTACTGGGCTCTGTCGGGCTCTGTCGGGCTCTACTGGGCCGTGTCGGGCTCTGTCGGGCTCTGTCGGGTTCTGTCGGGTTCTGTCGGGCTCTGCCGGGCTCTTTCGGGCTCTGTCGGGCTCTACTGGGCTCTGTCGGGCCCTGTCGGGCCCTGTCGGGCCCTGTCGGGCCCTGTCGGGCTCTGTCGGGCTCTGTCGGGCCCTGTCGGGTTCTGTCGGGCTCTGTCGGGCTCTGTCGGGCTCTACTGGGCCCTGTCGGGCTCTGTCGGGCTCTGTCGGGCCCTGTCGGGCCCTGTCGGGCTCTGTCGGGCCCTGTCGGGCCCTGTCGGGCTCTGTCGGGCCCTGTCGGGCTCTGTCGGGCTCTGTCGGGCTCTGTCGGGCTCTGCTGGGTCCTGTCGGGCTCTGTCGGACTCTGTCGGGCCCTGTCGGGCCCTGTCGGGCTCTGTCGGGCTCTGTCGGTCCCTGTCGGGCTCTGTCGGGCTCTACTGGGCCCTGTCGGGCCCTGTCGGGCTCTGTCGGGCTCTGTCGGGCTCTACTGGGCCCTGTCGGGCCCTGTCGGGCTCTGTCGGGCTCTGTCGGGCTCTGTCGAGCTCTACTGGGCCCTGTCGGGTTCTGTCGGGCTCTGTCGGGCTCTGTCGGGCTCTGTCGGGATCTACTGGGCTCTACTGGGCCCTGTCGGGCCCTGTCGGGCTCTGTCGGGCTCTGTCGGGCTCTGTCGGGCCCTGTCGGGCTCTGTCGGGCTCTGTCGGGCCCTGTCGGGCCCTGTCGGGCTCTGTCGGGCTCTACTGGGCCCTGTCGGGCTCTGTCGGGCTCTGTCGGGCTCTGTCGGGCCCTGTCGTGCTCTGTCGGGCTCTGTCGGGCCCTGTTGGGCTCTGACGGACTCTGTCGGGCTCTGCTGGGCCCTGTCGGGCTCTGTCGGGCTCTGTCGGGCTCTGTCGGGCTCTGTCGGGCCCTGTCGGGCTCTGTCGGGCTCTGTCAGGCCCTGTCGGGCTCTGTCGGGCTCTACTGGGCCCTGTCGGGCCCTGTCGGGCTCTGTCGGGCTCTACTGGGCTAAACTGGGCTCTGTCGGGCCCTGTCGGGCCCTGTCGGGCTCTGTCGGGCCCTGTCGGGCTCTGTCGGGCTCTGTCGGGCCCTGTCGGGCTCTGTCGGGCTCTGTCGGGCTCTGTCGGGCTCTGCTGGGTCCTGTCGGGCTCTGTCGGACTCTGTCGGGCCCTGTCGGGCCCTGTCGGGCTCTGTCGGGCTCTGTCGGTCCCTGTCGGGCTCTGTCGGGCTCTACTGGGCCCTGTCGGGCCCTGTCGGGCTCTGTCGGGCTCTGTCGGGCTCTACTGGGCCCTGTCGGGCCCTGTCGGGCTCTGTCGGGCTCTGTCGGGCTCTGTCGGGCTCTACTGGGCCCTGTCGGGTTCTGTCGGGCTCTGTCGGGCTCTGTCGGGCTCTGTCGGGCTCTACTGGGCCCTGTCGGGCCCTGTCGGGCTCTGTCGGGCTCTGTCGGGCTCTGTCGGGCCCTGTCGGGCTCTGTCGGGCTCTGTCGGGCCCTGTCGGGCCCTGTCGGGCTCTGTCGGGCTCTACTGGGCCCTGTCGGGCTCTGTCGGGCTCTGTCGGGCTCTGTCGGGCCCTGTCGTGCTCTGTCGGGCTCTGTCGGGCCCTGTTGGGCTCTGACGGACTCTGTCGGGCTCTGCTGGGCCCTGTCGGGCTCTGTCGGGCTCTGTCGGGCTCTGTCGGGCTCTGTCGGGCCCTGTCGGGCTCTGTCGGGCTCTGTCAGGCCCTGTCGGGCTCTGTCGGGCTCTACTGGGCCCTGTCGGGCCCTGTCGGGCTCTGTCGGGCTCTACTGGGCTAAACTGGGGTCTGTCGGGCCCTGTCGGGCCCTGTCGGGCCCTGTCGGGCTCTGTCGGGCTCTACTGGGCTCTGTCGGGCTCTGTCGGGCTCTGTCGGGCTCTGTCGGGCCCTGTCGGGCTCTGTCCGGCCCTGTCGGGCTCTGTCGGGCTCTGTCGGGCTCTGTCGGGCCCTGTCGGGCTCTGTCGGGCCCTGTCGGGCTCTGTCGGGCTCTGTCGGGCTCTGCTGGGCCCTGTCGGGCTCTGTCGGGCTCTGTCGGGCTCTGTCGGGTTCTGTCGGGCCCTGTCGGGCTCTGTCGGGCTCTGTCGGGCTCTGCTGGGCCCTGTCGGGCTCTGTCGGGCTCTGTCGGGCTCTGTCGGGCTCTGCTGGGCCCTGTCGGGCTCTGTCGGGCTCTGTCGGGCCCTGTCGGGCCCTGTCGGGCTCTGTCGGGCCCTGTCGGGCTCTGTCGGGCTCTACTGGGCCCTGTCGGGCTCTGTCGGGCTCTACTGGGCTAAACTGGGCCCTGTCGGGCTCTGTCGGGCTCTGTCGGGCTCTGTCGGGCCCTGTCGGGCCCTGTCGGGCTCTGTCGGGCTCTGTCGGGCTCTGTGGGGCTCTACTGGGCTCTGTCGGGCTCTACTGGGCTCTGTCGGGCTCTACTGGGCTCTACTGGGCCCTGTCGGGCTCTGTCGGGCTCTGTCGGGCTCTGTCGGGCTCTACTGGGCCCTGTCGGGCCCTGTCGGGCTCTGTCGGGCTCTGTCGGGCCCTGTCGGGCTCTGTCGGGCTCTGTCGGGCTCTGTCGGGCTCTACTGGGCTCTGTCGGGCTCTGTCGGGCTCTACTGGGCTCTGTCGGGCTCTACTGGGCCCTGTCGGGCCCTGTCGGGCTCTGTCGGGCTCTGTCGGGCTCTGTCGGGCTCAACTGGTCTCTGTCGGGCTCTGTCGGGTTCTGTCGGGCTCTGTCGGGCTCTGTCGGGCTCTACTGGGCTTTACTGGGCTCTGTCGGGCTCTGTCGGGCTCTACTGGGCCCTGTCGGGCTCTGTCGGGCTCTGTCGGGCTCTGTCGGACCCTGTCGGGCTCTGTCGGGCTCTGTCGGGCTCTACTGGGCTCTGTCGGGCTCTGTCGGGCTCTGTCGGGCTCTGTCGGGCTCTACTGGGCCCTGTCGGGCCCTGTCGGGCTCTGTCGGGCTCTGTCGGGCTCTGTCGGGCTCAACTGGTCTCTCTCGGGCTCTGTCGGGCTCTGTCGGGCTCTGTCGGGCTCTGTCGGGCTCAACTGGTCTCTGTCGGGCTCTGTCGGGCTCTGTCGGGCTCTGTCGGGCTATACTGGGCTCTACTGGGCTCTCTCGGGCTCTGTCGGGCTCTACTGGGCCCTGTCGGGCTCTGTCGGGCTCTGTCAGGCCCTGTCGGGCTCTGTCGGGCTCTGTCGGGCTCTGTCGGGCTCTGTCGGGCTCTGTCGGGCTCTACTGGGCTCTGTCGGGCTCTGTCGG